>NC_091065.1:110425663-110729016 GCF_000393655.2 Nicotiana sylvestris
TACGCGACATCTTTAAAATAAATAAATTGTATCACACAAATTAGCTTCTTTTTTTTCTCTTGGAATAACCTTTGAACAAAATACTTTGTAGATTTATAGTTAAACCCAACTTGTATGAAGTTCTTAGTAGTAAAATTCAGATTTTTTTTTGGAACGAAAAAGAGGAACCAAATCCTAGAACTTTTAGGCTCGGTTGAAACAAGACACGAACAAAAAGGAAAGGATAAATATGTAGATTAGAAAGTGTAAGAAAATCGAGGATCCCCTTTTTCTTGTTTCCTTTGTTTTTGGAGAGCAAGCAATTCTACATCTTTTTTTTATAAACTGATTTTTCGTTGTTTTTTTTGTTAATTCTTTTTTTTTCTTTCTTTGCTCTTAGTATTTAAGAAATTCCAAGATTATCAAGAACGAAATCTTGATAAAAACAGCTCTGATACCACTTGATAACAACTAGGTCGGGAATCCAAATTAGAGTAAGAATTTAAGAAATAAATGCGGAAGCAATAACAACAAGGAATTGAACAACTAGAATTAAAGAGATGAAAAATAATGGATATGGGAAAAATTCAAGGAAAGAAATCCAAGAACGCAAGTTCTATAGCCTTGACAAGATCAAAGTAACAACGTCTTGATTTATGGAAGAAATCAAACGTTTTTACTTAAAAAGCAAATCAAAACAATGGATTCAGATCTTGACCGCTTTACGAGTAACTTGAGACAACAATTAATAACTAGTATTAATCGCCTTATAAGAATACCACAAAGGAATCAATGATATCATAAAAGAGAAGTAATCTTACTACCTTGAACTATGAACTAGTAAAAGGTTGAAAGATAAATCTCAAAGCACAAGTAACAAAGGTTCAAAAGAACTCTCAAAGTATGATATACTTAATCAATAATCTAGTGTCTAATGAATGAGAAGAACTCCCTATTTATAGGAGTACTAAGGAATAAAAGTCCTTAAAATTAGGTAGGGTAGTTGCTAAGACATACAAAGTCATTACAATTAGGTAGGGTAGTTGTTAAAGAGTAAGAAAAGTCATTAAAATTAGGTGGGGGCGGCCAAGATCCTTTGGGGCAGATTTAGGCCTTAAAACAACTAGTTTGGGCCATTGGTTTGGACTCAAATTGGGCTCCTTTTGTAACACATCATTTTGGACCTCTTTTAAGCTCATTTTGAGCATATTTGGTGGACTTCAAGGGCTAATTTGGGTGACCCAATCTTCCTTCTCTTGGACTTCAATTCGAGCCACGAAATAATTGTAAAACTTCGACAATTCTTCTCCTTTGGGCTTGAGCTCTTCCTCTATAGTTAGAAGCTTCTTTATTTTCCATTGAAGTCCAGCAACCTGAATTTGCAATTCTTTAGCTTGAGATCTTGTAAATGGCCTTCTTGGAGCTTCCAAAAATCTATCCTTATCAGTGATGCTATCACTTTATTTGCAAGTATGTGTTAAAACTATTTTTTGTCAAAATGACTAATTCATATAAGTATAAGTTTGGCCGGAACCCACAATTGTGGACCGCGAGGGGTGCCTAACACCTTCCCCTCAAGGTTATTTCGAGCCCTTACCCTAAATCTCTGGTAATGCAAACTAGTCTAAGAGGTAATCCCTCTAGGTGTCCTAACGCACCATAATCCGTTAGGTGGCGACTCTTCAAATACCCAAATCCCAAAAGGAAATGAGTTATTACCTCCATGAACGTTGGAACCCGGACGTCTCTCCGTGGAGGGAAAAAAGGGGGCGCGACAACATGTCGACTTTGCTGGGGATATCTTAGGCTCTTACCATAACGAACTTAGCTTTTGTGAATTAATCCAAGCATGCCTTATCCCATACCCTTTCCCTTATTTGCACTTAATTGTTTATTTTCAAGCATTTATGATTCCTTTTCCAGAAACTGACTTGCCTATTTGTTTTCTTTTTATGTAGATGTCTCTTCAATTATTTAAATACTGCATTTATTATTTTCTTACGTGTAAATACTTGACAACATGCTCTTTATTGCTGCATAAATCATGCTCAACATCATATTCCACTCGTGCGTATTAAATCCTATAGCAACACTTGATGAGTGGTTGCACTCTTCCTATTCATTATCCTTAAATTCAGAAAGGCTTATTTGCGGTAAAACTAGTCGATCAATAGTGCAGTCGACGGTTCCGTGCTTTTTCCCCTTAAGGTGTCCTCTTCAAGGTACCAGTCTAGACCCCCATAGTAACCTTACTCTGATTGAAATTATGCATGCATCATGGTCAAACCTAGTCAGATTAATATGTTGTCCACATAATGGTCCTTTAAGACAAGCCTTATCCAAAAGTCCACCGGGGTTTCCATAATCCCAACGAACACAACCATGTTCTGTGCATTAATTTGGAGAACTAAATGCCAATATGCTAATCATGAATGTATAAATAGTCGAGTCTAGTAGGGGAAAAAGGCCTAACCTTTTTGTTTTGCAGGAAATGAGGCACGAGGTCTCCAGATTCAGTATGGTTAGCACACCCTCACTCTTGCTAGACTAGTGGAGGGATCTTCCATCAAGTCACCAAATTAATGAATGGAAAGAGAGGGCCGTCAAATCTAGCGAAAAGCTGGAATATCTAGAATACAGTCTGATGGAATTGGAAGGAAAAGTGAGGAAAGAGTCACTGACTGCCTGAACGTTCAGGGAAACAAAGGAGGACATTTGGCAAAGACATTCTTACTGATGAACCTACGCTAACTGGGGGATTTGATCGACAAGAGCATTTAGCCTGGGGAAGGTCCTTCTAGGACCAAGTAGGCTAGATTTATTTGCTTTCCTAAATGTAATAAGGCCAAAGTGCCAGTAGTGACTTACTTTTCTATTGTCTTAGTGTCATTTTGGGATTCGTCTATTTTTACATTATGAAATGAAGTATTTACAGGCGTCTAAAGTTCTCTAAATCTACTTGTCGCTAGGCCTACCTCGGGCACAACGAGGCTCCCAAATTAGGACACAAATTTACATTCCCGCAATATGTGTTTAAATATTGCAAATATTTTAGAATCCTTACTGACTTGTTTACCTTTTTATTTTTTTCTCTTTATTTCTTATTCCCATACCCTAAGGTTGGTTCGCTCATACTGGCATCATCAGCATATCACACCAGATCTAGAGGCCCTCCACCTCCTCCTCCTCCAAGCAATACAAAAGGCAAAGGAAAAGCAAAAATGGACGATTTAAGTGGTATTCGAAAGGAGAGTGCTGGGAACGTAGAAGCTTCAGATGGCCATAGTACCTCAACACTGAATGATTTAGTCTTGAGGTTGGAATAAAAGATATTAAAGCTACAAGGAGACTCGAGCAGGTCCGCAACTTGGCAAACTTGTCACTTACCCTAAATGTCCCCGACATCAACCAACAAAATACAAAGAACCTAGCACCTTCCCAAAACACACCAAATCAACATCCGCAAAACCCTCCCGCACAGCATCAATATGCAACCCCACCCCAAAATCTCAATCCCCTACCAATACCAACTCCGCCACAACATCACCATCAGCCAATTCAGTACCCACCAACAACCACTTACCACACTCCCTAAAACACACCACAACCCATTCCCGATCCTCAAAACTCAACCAATGACCACTATTACACCCAAGTCCCTGACACCTATCAAAGCAACCCTATATACATAGAAATCATACCTCACTATATCCAACCAATCTCCTATACACCGGAATCCTTCGAGAAGGACCTACTCATTAAAAATATGGCTGAAGAACTCAAGAAGTTGACAAGCCGAGTTCAAGGTGTCGAAGGCAGCAAAGGAATAAAAGGTTTGAACTATGAAGACCTATGCATACAACCAGATGTAGAACTGCCAGAGGGATACAAACCTCCCAAGTTTGATATGTTTGACGGTGTAGGTGATCCCAGGGTTCATTTGAGGACCTATTGTGACAAGCTTGTTGGGGTCGGAAAGGATGAAAAGATCCAGATGAAACTATTTATAAGGAGTCTTACTGAAGGTGCTCTATCCTGGTATATCAGCCAGGATCCCAAGAAGTGGTCCTATTGGGTGAGTATGGTGTCCTATTTCATAGACCGATTCAAGTTCAACATAGAGAATGCACCAGATGTTTTCTACATCTAGAATCTTAAGAAGAAACCCACAAAAACCTTCCGCGAGTATGCTACTCGTTGGAGATCGAAAGCGGCCAAGGTCAGGCCATCTTTGGACGAGGAACAGATGAACAAGTTCTTCATCAGAGCACAAGATCCGCAGTATTATGAAAGATTGATGGTCATTGAAAACCATAAGTTCTCTGATATCATCAAGCTTGGGGAAAGAATTGAGGAAGGCATCAAAAGCGGGATGGTAATGAATTTTGAGGTATTACAAGCCACAAACAAGGTGTTACAATTAGGCGGCATATCAAAAAAGAGAGACGTTGGGGCAGTAATGGTGGCCCAGGGCCCAAAATCTCCACTTACCTATCAAACACCTCCACCCACAAATCAAACACCTCCACCTACATATCAAACACCTCCACCCACATATCAAACACCTCCGCCCACATACCAAGCATCACCGCCTACATATCAGCCTTCATCTCCCTATAACTCCCAACCATCCCATTTCCAATCACCTCCAACTCACCAAAACTTTCCAAGACCAAGACCTAATTTTGACTGCAAGCCACCCAGACAATACACCGCCATTGCTGAACCCATTGACCAACCGTATGAAAGGTTGAAAGCCACTGGTTATGTCACCCCCATTATTGCTATGGCATTAGAGAATCCATCCCAATGGGTCAATCCAAACAAAACTTGTGCGTACCATTCCGGTATGAAGGGGCACACCACTGATGAGTGCCGAACATTGAAAGATAAGATCCAGACGCCAATTGACAACAAGGTCATATAGGCAAAGGAAGCTGCACCCAATGTCCGCAACAACCCCCTACCTGATCATAGAGGTGGTGGGGTACATGTGATAGAGACGAACGAAGAATGGGACCCTGAGGGGTCGATTGGGCTTATTCGAGAAGGCGATGACTTTAAAGTTGCAGTCACACTTACTTCTATTGTGGTACGGACTCAATCACCAATCGAGGTCGAGGTAGCCACACCGATCCCATTTGACATAGAGGTAGCTGCACATGCGGCCACCCCCACTCCATTTGAAGTAGAAGTGGTCACACCTTTCACAGTGACAGTATCAACCATACCTCCTTTCGACTCAAAAACAATACCCTGGGATTATGTTGCCGAAGCTAGGAGAAAGAGAAAGGCAAAAATGGAGGAATCCGATGCTGCACAAGGAATGATTAGGACTGGAAGAGTCTATACACCTTAACACTTGGGAGGACCAAGTAAGGATGCCACTACTAGGCAGCCTGTCATTGAAATAGGGCCAGATGACCTGTGGAGGAAGGTACAAGCAAAGGAGTATTCCATCATTGACCATTTGAACAAAACCCCATCTCAAATATCCATCCTATCACTGTTGCAAAATTCAGAGGCGTATAAGAACGCTTTAATGAAAATGCTGAGTGAAGCTTATGTACCTAGTAAAATCACCGACGGAGAGATGACCAATATGGTAGGGCATGTATTGTAAAGTCATAAGATCATCTTCCACGAATATGAGCTACCACCTGAAGGGTTGAATCACAACCGAGCATTGCATATCACAGTGCAATTTGAAGACAAATTCATTGCCAGGATCTTGGTTGACGGAGGTTCAAACCTCAATATTTGTCCGTTGGACACGCTGAAAAGGTTAGATAAAGGTTTTCATGAAATACAGATAGGAAGCATGAATGTGAAAGCTTTCGATGGGTCTCAAAGGGCTACGATCAGGGAAATTAACCTTTGCTTACAGATGGGGCCAACTTGGTTCGACGTCAAGTTTTAGGTGCTCAACATACCGGCCTCATATAATCTTCTGTTAGGCCGACCATGGATCCATGCCGATAGGGCCGTGCCTTCCACATTACATCAAGCCGTGAAGTTCGAATGGAATCGTCAGGAGGTGATCATTCATGGAGATGGGAGTAACCCATTTATACTAGTCAAACCATCCCTGTCATTGGCCATATGAGAAGGCTAGAAGGGGAAACCTATCATCACATTGAACGCGTCAATGCCATCGAGAAAGATAAATGGTGGAGCAGTAAAATAGAAAGCATATTGTCATGGTCTAGATATGAGCCCTGCAAAGGGCTGGGAAAGAATCTCCAGGATATCACCAAACTAATACGGCTAAAGGGTCATGGTACTACCTTTGGGCTCGGATATCAGTACACATGGAAAGACTATAATGATTGATCGCCTCCATGGCGCGGGCCGTATTACCCTCTCGAGTAACTAGTGCCACATCTAGATCAAGCTTTTCACCAAGCTGATACAATATGGGGAACTGCAAAAGAGGAAGCATTATCTGGGTTGAAAAATCTGTTTTGGGAGGATAAAGACATGGACTGCAGTGCCATAATTGAGGAGGAGGAGGAAGAAGGCCTCACTATTCAGAGTGTGAATAAGGGAGATGTTCTCAGGAACTGGACCGCCACACCGTCCCGAGCTACCCTAGTCCCTGGGTAGCTTGATAGATTTTATTTCTATAGCCAATCTAGGCACTTAAGATTTTCAGTAATTTTAATTTAAAGACTTACTTGTTTCAAAATAAATGCTCGATTCATCGAGCCTCACTTGTCTGGATGCTGTTTAATTTTAATCAAATGCATTTACTCTACATTATTCATTACTATTTTATACACTTTTTCTTTCTACGGTGCTATTATTACTTTTCCTGATGAACTGGTGATTGTGACATGTAATGAGTCAATGCAACATGAGAATAGTAATTCAGATAAAGAAGATGAAATACCCGAGGAAGTTGTTAGGGAAGTTGAAAACTTTGAGAATAAGCCTAAGACCAATCTGGACGAAACCGAAGCAGTAAATTTGCGGGACGCCAAGACCGTCAAGGAAACTCGTATCAGCATTCACTTGTCACCAACAGAGAAGGAAGAGTACATCTATTTCCTAAAAGGGTATGAGGACATCTTCGCATGGTCATATGATGACATGACCGGTTTGAGCACGTCCATAGTGCTTCACAAGTTGCCTACTAATCCCATATGTCCGCCAGTGAAGCAGAAACTGAGAAAGTTCAAACCCGACATGAGCCTGAAAATCAAGGAGGAAGTTACCAAGCAGATCAAAGCCAAAGTTCTCAGGGTGGTTGAGTACCCAACCTAGCTAGCTAACATTGTGCCAGTTCTGAAGAAGGATGGGAAAGTCAAAGTATGTGTTGACTATCGGGATTTAAACAGGGCAAGTCCCAAGGACGAGTTTCCACTGCCAAACATACACATTTTGATCGACAACTGCGCCAAGCATGAACTCTAATCATTTGTAGATTTCTTCGCAGATTATCACCAGATCCCGATGGATGAAGAAGACGCAGAGAAAACAACTTTTATCACACCTTGGGGAGTATACTTCTACAAGATGATGCCATTTGGTCTAAAGAATGCTGGGCTACCTACATGAGAGCCATGACAACCATTTTCTATGATATGATACACAAGGAAATAGAGGTGTATATGGACGATGACATTATCAAATCCAAGAGGGCCGCATATCACATAATGGACTTGAGAAAGTTCTTTGATAGTCTAAGGAGGTACAACTTGAAACTAAACCCCGCAAAGTGTGCATTCGGGGTTCAGGGATCGAGCTGGATCCGTCTAAAGTCAAGGCTATTCAGGAGTTACCACCACCTAGGAGCAAAAAGGACGTGATGACCTTCCTAGTACGTCTCAACTATATCAGTCGATTCATAGTACAGTCCACAGTCATATGTGAACCCATCTTCAAGATGCTGAGGAAAGATGTCGAAACTAGCTGGACAAAGGATTGTCAGAGAGCTTTCAACAAAATCAAAGAGTACTTATCCACCCCACCAGTTTTGGTCCAGCCAGAGCTGGGGCGGCCTTTGCTACTCCATCTATCTGTGTTGGATGGAACCTTCGGATGTGTTCTGGGACAACATGACGAGATAGGGAGAAAGGAGCAAGCCATATATTACTTGAGTAAGAAGTTCACGCCTTACGAAGCATGGTACTCCCTGCTAGAATGCACTTGCTGTGCTTTGACCTGGACTACTCAGAAATTGAAGCATTACTTCTGTGCTTATACTACATACCTCATATCCAGGATGAACCCTCTAAAGTACATATTTTAGAAACCCATGCCGACTAGGAAGTTAGCCAAGTGGCAGATACTGTTAAGTGAGTTCGATATCATCTATGTAACTCAAAAGGCGGTCAAAGGACAGACATTGGCAAAGCATCTTGCTGAAAATCTGGTGGGAGGAGAATACAAACCCTTGAAAACGTATTTTCCTGATGAAGAAGTGTCATCCGTCGGAGAAGACATTACCGAAGCATACGACAGCTGGAAGATGTTCTTTGATGGAGTTGCAAATTTTAGAGGGGTGGGTATTGGAGCAATTTTGGTATCAAAAATAGGTCAACATTACCCGGTATCTGCTAAACTCAGATTTCCGTGCACCAACAACATGGCAGAATATGATGCCTGCATACTAGGACTCAACATAGTAGTCGACATGAACATTTAGGAGCTGGTGGTGATCGGTGATTTAGATTTTCTTGTGCACCAGGTACAAGGAGAGTGGGCTACCAAGAATTCCAAGATATTGCCATATCTGCACCATGTGCAGGAATTGAGAAAGAGGTTCACGAAGATAGAATTCCGACATGTGTCCAAAATTCAGAATGAGTTTGCTGATGCATTGACCACCTTGTCATCTATGATACAACATCCAGATAAGAATTATATTGATCCCATTCCGGTGAGGTTCCATAATCAACCGTCATATTGTGCTCATGTTGAAGAAGAAACAGATGGAAAGCCTTGGTTCCATGACATCAAAGAGTATTTGTCAAAGGGAGAATATCCGGAGCATGCAAATCACACTCAGAAATGTGCACTCCGGAGACTATCCAGTCACTTCTTTCACAGCGGAGGAAATCTGTATAGAAGAACTCCCGATTTGGGATTGCTAAGATGTGTCGACGCAAAATAAGCTTCTAAACTGCTTGAGATGTACATGCCGGAACCTGTGGCCCGCACATGAATGGTTTTGTCTTGGCTAAGAAGATACTTAGGGCTGGTTACTTTTGGATGACCATGGAGACAGATTGCATCCAGTATGTCCGCAAATGCTTTCAATGCCAAGTGCATGCCGATATGATAAAAGTGCTGCCGAATGAGCTCAATGCAACAAGCTCGCCTTGGCCATTCGCCGCCTGGAGAATGGATGTCATTGGTCCAATTGAGCTCACTGTTTCAAACGGACACATGTTATTCTAGTAGCCATTGATTACTTCACAAAATGGGTAGAGGCCGCATCCTACAAAATTGTGACCAAGAAAGTCATTGCAGACTTTGTCAAAGATCGTACTATTTTCCAATTCAGAGTTCCCGAGTCCATTGTTACTGATAATGCCGCCAATCTCAACAGTGATCTGATGAAAGCTATGTGTGAAACTTTCAAGATCAAGCACAAGAATTCCACAGCCTATAAACCTCAGTTGAATGGAACTGTAGAAGTCGCCAACAAAAACATCAAGAAGATACTAAGGAAAAGGATAGAAAACCACAAACAATGGCATGAGAAGCTACCTTTTACTCTATTGGGATACCGCACCATGGTTCGCACATCAACCGAGGCAACTCCTTACATGTTGGTTTATGGTACCGAGGCTGTCATCCCAGCCGAGGTCGATTAAGAATCATACAGGAAGCTGAACTCAGCGATGTAGAATGGATAAGGAGCCGCTATGAACAATTGGCCCTCATCGATGGAAAGATGATGAACGTAGTATGTCATGGTCAGCTTTATCAGAATAGAATGTCCAGAACTTTTAACAAAAAGGTTAAACCAAGACAGCTCACACCAGGACAGTTGGTATTGAAGAAGATCTTCCCACATCAAGATGAAGCCAAAGAGAAATTCTCTCCCAACTGGCAAGGTCTGTACATGGTTCACAGGGTACTGACAGGAGGAACACTCATACTTGCAGAAATGGATGGATAAATCTGGCCAAAACCAATCATCTCAGACGCAGTCAAGAGATACTATGTTTAGATTATTTACATTTCCTCATCTTATATAATTGAACTACGCTTGACCTGATTCCCGTTTAAGAGGGGATACATAGGCAGCCTTATGGGTTTGGTCATATCATAATAAAATTTTCATTCCCCCCCCAAGATCAGAAATTAGGGCAAAATTTTGAGGAGGACCCTCAAAATTCCGAAACAAGTCCAGCCAACGCCAACATATGTCAGATGGTCAAAAATCGGTTAAGAAACTGGGGCAGAATTTTGAGAACCTTCTCAAAACTCCGAAAAAGGTTCAGCAAGGCCTATTATCCGCAAACAGTCAAAAGATCATCTACCAAGCTAGGGCAGAATTTTGAGGAGGACCCTCAAAATTCTAACATAAGAAAGTTGCAATGTCTTTGAAATGTGTTACAGTCACTAGTTCATCTAAAAAAACACTTGATATATCAATATGTTTCTAAAATGACTCTATTTTTATCAATAATTGCATATTTTCAAATATTATATTTCCGTAACCGTCAGGTGTTACCCAGGGAAACTCGAAAAGGCCTCCAGAACGGAGCAAAGCAAGGGCAGCGGACAGAAGCACGAACCAACCTCCCCTTCACAAAACTTACAATTTTTCTTTGAACGCAGGCATATCTGACGTAGAAAAAGCGTCCATAAATATATACACGTAACAAGATCACTATCAATCAGGCCCTCAGACACCGAATATATCTCCAGCTAAGACATACACTACTCTTATTTGCTACTCGCGATTTGCATGAGGATAATCCCTGCCTCCATATCTGCATGCGGCTAATCCCTACCTCCCTATCCGCATGAGGCTAATCCCTGCCTCCCCATTTGCATGAGGCTAATCCTTGCCTCCCCATCTGCATGAGGCTAATCCCTGCCTCCATATCTGCATGAGGCTAATCCCTACCTCCATATCTGCATGAGGCTAATCCCTACCTCCATCCTACATGAGGCTAATCCTGCCTCCCTATCTGCATGAGGCTAATCCCTCCCTCCACATCTACATGAGGTTAATCCCTGCCTCCAAACCCGCATGAGGCTAATCCTTGCCTCCCCACTTGCATGAGGCTAATCCTTGCCTCCACACTTGCATGAGGCTAATCCATACCTCCCCACCTGCATGAAGCTAATCTCTGCCTCCATATCTGCATGAGGCTAATCCCTGCCTCCACATTTGCATGAGGCTATTCCCTGCCTCCATATTTGCATGAGGCTAATCCCTGCCTCCATATTTGCATGAGGCTAATCCCTACCTATACCTGCGTGAGGCTAATCCCTGCCTCCATATCTGCACGAGGCTAATCCTTGCCTCCATATTTGTATGAGGCTAATCCTTGCCTCCCGATCTGCATGAGACTAATCCTTGCCTCCCCATTTGCATGAGGTTAATCCTTGCCCCCACATTTGCATGAGGCTAATCCTTGCCTCCATATCTGCATGAAGCTAATCCTTGCCTCCCTATTTGCATGAGACTAAGCACTATCCCTCTTTGCACAAATATTGCTCTATTTCTATTACTATCTATTTGCTTTCAATCGGGCTAAGCTCTGCCCTCCATTTCACAAAGGCTAAGCCCTGTCTTGTTATCATATTACTGTACCTCATGGGATGAAATATCGCCAATCTATCCAAAGGCATCATAGCCTAAAAGGCATCATCCTCATAGCCGGAAAATGCCATGCCATGGCCTGAGGATCCCTCAAATTTGCATATCATTATTCAAAGGCGTCATGGTTCGGAGGCACCATCTGCATGGCCTGAGAACAACATTTCATGGCCTACGAATCCCTTACTAAACAATTCATAGCCCAAGAAATCATGGTCCAAGGACGTCATCTTTAACCGTCCAAAGACAACCTTCATAGTCTAAAGGGAATCTGCATCATGTTTAAATTTTTGTGCAAATACATGTCTGTAGCATCTCTTTATCTGCAGGTGACCAGCAAGCAACCGCTATCCTAGCAGGAGTGACCCTGTTCCTATTCTTTCAAACTATCTCAAACTTAACCGCTCACTATAACCGCTCTTGCATCTCATGTCTGTTCTTGTAAAAACTTCATCGGTATATTCCACCAATGAATCCAGAACTACACATGATTTGATTCTTGTAAAACCAGGGATATGTAGGCAACTCAAGACCAGAGTCCGGCTTCTGTCTTTCAAAACATCCCGACCGGTCAAAATTGGCCATCATTTCTTTTCCCGAAAACTCTTTCATTCTTCCCGGGTAAAGAGGGGCAGCTGTTGATACCCAATTTTTCTTCATATATTTTTAATATATATATATATATATATATATACACTTTCAAAATAGCACATATGCAGTTATAAGCATGCATAAATATTGTTTTATAATCTTTCGATAATTTTAAAAGCTCTAAATCAATTTATTTCTTCTCTTTTATTTATAAAACATCCAATAATTATCCTTCAAATTACGTTTGTGATGATTTAGTCATTTAAATTCTATATTTATGCAAAAATAATGTTTAAATACTTTTAGTGCATTTTTTGTAACTATATTTACATTTTTAGGCTAAATTGCACATCTTTGCAATAATAGCCCTACTAATGCACAATTACAATATTGATGCATAAAATGATCTTTTGTATTTTTAAAATGTCAAACAACTATTTTAAATCATTTTAGTGCATAAAAATATTTTTTGGAAATCATTCATTATTTTTATAAATTATATAGTTATTAAAAGTGGTTATTTAAAATATGGCCTATTTTTCTTTCAATTTCAGCCCTATTTGAACCCAATACCAGCCCAATTTTAATTTGAATTTACCCAGCCCATACCCAGCTACCTGATCCGGCCCTAAAACCCTTTTAATCTCGGTCGTTGATCATAGAGATCAACGGCCACAAACACCCCTTACCTAAAATAAACCAAACGACCCCCCCCCAAACCCTTTCATTCTACACCATCCGCTGCCCTGAAACCCCTCTCCTCTCTCAAACGCTCTCAAGCCTAACCCTAATCAAACCTCACTGACACTCATCTATGGCTATCTATAATGATTTCTCACCACCCCCAAGCCTCTAATGACCTCCCTCACGTTAGTGCTGCCATCTCCAGGGTCCTTAAAGGAACATGGTCAATTGGCTTGCATCTATGGTCCTTTCTCGCCTGTTTCAGGCTATTTCAATGTGATTCCGAGTACGGTCGTCCTATATTGACTATGATCTATGGGTTTCTAAGCATGTTTCTTCACCTCTGTGTTGTTCTCCTCGAAACCCTAATCTCTTTCTTCTAAACCTCTTAGATCTGTACAGATTTGAGACAATTTGGACTTATTTCATATAAGTTTTACAACAACCTTGAGATTCTTTACAAGAATCGTATGATTTTCAAGTGATTTTTATCTTTTTCTAAACTAGGGTTTCCGGAAATTTCTTTTACAAAATGTATGATGATCACGTGTTTGGTCTTTTGCTTCTCATGTGTTTTGACTGATTTTGTAAGTTTGCTACAACCTTAACTCGCTTTTACTGAAAGCCCTAATTTTTTTTGACGTTTTTCATTTGGTTTCTGAGTACTGGTGTATCGACTGTGTTCTTGATTTGGTTCTTGTGATTTCTCTTTAGCCATTTGAATGTCTCATAGTTTTTGTACCCTAGTATGTCTCTACTAAGATTCTTAATTCAACTTTTCACTGATTCTATATGTTTGTGTTCATCATGACTATTCATTTCTTACCTTATCTGCTGAACTTGCTGACTCTTTTGTGATTTTCCCTCTAACTGAGCCCTATTAAGGTTATAACCTATTTTTTTTCCGACTAAGTTCTATGTTTCTGTGAAATTTTACTTAGTTTATTTTCTATTTATGGGAATTGATATATATTCTTTCTAGAAATTAGTGTTACTTTGAAATCCTAGCAGATTGATTACTCCGTTAAAGATTGATATGCGTAGACTTTATTTATTTCCTTGTTTATAACTTTAATTGGTCGTCTCTGCCTTAATTGCTTGCCCATATAACTTTGGGATTCTTAGTGATTCTTTATTTGGTATGGTTTGGTCTTTTTTCCTTAATTAAACCCTTGTTATTACCGTTTGGCTAATTACCCCTAATTAAAGGAGTCTATTCTAAACTCCTTAGATGATTGAATTCTGATTTCCCTTAATTGCTGATTCTCTGATTCTTTTACCTTATTGACTCTACCCTCGAACTGCTATATAAGCACTTTCCTATTCCCATTTAAAAAACAGAACATTAGTTCTCAAAAAGCACACTTACCCTCTAAAGCTTTCTTTTCTCCTCTGCTACTTGTGGTATTCACTGGTCTAGCTGGCTGAAATCCAAGACTAGATATTGGAACTTCATCTGCTTTACATTCTGCACCCTTTTCTTCAACTTGTACGTCTCTAGTTGAGTTTTGAAATCCAAACCCTATATGTTTCATTCCTGCACTAGTTCATCAGTTATGAATTCAACTTGTATTCCTGCTTACTTCTTTGCTCAGCATGTCTAAACTTTGTCCTATTCAATGTATGTTTTAAATTCTGCACTCTTTCCAGCTTACTTCTTTGCCTAGCATGTCTAAACTGTATGTTTAATATTGTTCAAGATATGTCAGGCTTCCTATATTACAACTATGATCTATGTTTTAACTACTTACTGTCCATGTTTAGCCTGCTAAGTCTCTAAGACCCTAAGTTTTTATGCAGTTTTGTTGACTATATGTTTCCCCTATACCCTATCCATGTAACCCAATGTGACTCTTATGTGCCCCAATCCCTTTATCCCCATGTGGGATTTGTTTGTTAAGTGTTTACTGAATCTGGATGCTTTATGACCAATTGATTGTCTGCTGTTTTGGTACTCTTCACAAACTGTCTTTTACTATCAAACTATTTCCTATTTCGTAAAACCTTTTTACTCCTAAAGGCATCTCTGTACTATTTTCAAAAACCTTTTCAAAACTATGTCAAGCACTCTCACTTTATTCTTAGAATATTAGGTCCTGCCCCTCTGATATGTGTACTGCCTTGGGATCCTTGAGATCCCTCTGAACTCTGGCATGTTAGAGCTGGCCTTTCCATACTGCACCTAAGTCAGTTATTATTTGAGAAAAGGCCTAGGTGTGAGCACTGCCCGGGATCCTTGAGGTCCTTAGGGAACTCTGACACACCTAGACATGAAATTGGCTATGGTACTTTGGTATTTGAAGCCACTGGAGGCTTGAAGATCACTTGGGCCTACTTCAGGTTCCCTATAGATTAATTTTTGTTCTAGTTACGTAATTTTTATTTAATTCATTGGTATGTAATAATTATTGTGAACAAACCGTGGGGGTGATTAGTGAAAAGGGTGGGTAGTTATATATACGTTGGGTAAATTAGGTAGATACCATGCCTATAGGGTCATGTTGATTTAAATGTGTTTGCTATATTTGTTTTACTTCCACAATATTAGAAACCATGCCTATAGGACCTAAAAAATGACTTTAATAATAGGGATCATGCCTATAAGATTAAAATCAACTCTATAGATACCATGCTTATAGGGGTTTCACTTTGGTTAAATGAATGTTGTTCATTTTTTACCTTTCTTAACTAGAGATCATATTTATAGGACTTAAAACAGTTTAGTTAAATAAATTAGTTCAAATTCGTGTTTATACATTCTGAACTGGCTTAATTAATTAATTATATCCGTTTCTTTAATAAGTTTTCAAACGATGCCTCTATTAATATCGCCAGAAATCATGTCTACAGGATCTCAAGTTGCCTGTTTAAAATTGTTCACTGTTCTACTGCATTCCTAATCAATATGGATATCTTGCTTTTAGGACGTCACTGTTATGCGCTTAGGCAAGCCTATAAGGCGATTCAAATCTTGCAACTATAAAACTGTGCTTTGTTATTTAAGACTGCTCACATTCACAGTTCCAAAATCAGTAGGCAAGCTAAATAGGCCTTTGACGCTTGGTCCTAATTCAATGCTATATACTTCCTGTTCACCTAGATATCATGTTCTAGGATTTTTCACTTAAATACCTGAAACTGCTGTTTGAGACGTGCACTTACTTGTTATGTTTTGTGGAGGTAAATATGAGCCTTTAATTGTTCCTATGTGTTGTCCTAATTGGTTTTGATTAACGCCTAGATTTTTCTCCTTTTAAATACCTTAGGATGGTCTAGAACTACCTAAAATTAGAGGTCCCAAATACCTCCAGAGACACAAGGAAGGGATGGGTAGTGCACGCATAGGATACTTTTCAAGGTTGATAGAACGCTTTAGGCTATGACCAAAGGGAGGGAATTGGGTAGTAAGGATATGATGACTACGCACTAATGTCACGTGTAGCCCTCATTGAGGAGTGATTACCGGACATTGTCTGGGGTGATCCTGTAGGCTAACCAACCTAGGACCCCTCTTTCCCAATTCCCGGTGTTTAAACTTTACTTTTCTCTATATATGTGCAACTTGTTCAAGTCTTTTCATTTTGTTTCATTACTTGAGTCATACAATGCCTTTATTTGCAAGTATGTGTTAAAATTATTTATTTGTTAAAAGGACTAATTTATATAAGTATAAGTTCGGCCGGGACCCATCGTTGTGGACCGCGAGGGGTGCCTAACACCTTCCCCTTAAGGTTATTTAGAGCCCTTACCCTAAATCTCTGGTAATGCAAACTAGTCTAAGAGTTAATCGCTGTAGGTGCCCTAACGCACCATAATCCATCATGTTGCGACTCTTCAAATACCCAAATCCCAAAAGGAAATGAGTTATCACCCCCATGAACGTCGGAACCCAGACTTCTCTCCGCGGAGGGAAAAAAGGGGCGCGACAATGAGCAAAATATGATGACACATATGAAAAAGTAGACACCATGATCAAATAATACAGAGGCATCTTTGTGCCAGATTGAGACAATACCTGTAAGCACAGCATCTGAAGCAATAATGTCTGGTCTGGCTTGTAGGGCATAGAAACGGGCCTAACCACCACTTGATCGACCTCCCCCTCTAGGGCGACCCCTAGTTTATTAGCCTCTACCCTAAGCTGACTGATCGGGTGGGGAAGTAACTGGTGCTGAAGTCAAAGGCTGACTCCTCTGCTAAGCTGAACCTCCCATAGGACGGGGAGAAAACCTCTTAATATGACCCAAATCTGCACACTCGAAGTAACCTCTTCCGGCTAATGGAGGTGGGGACTGAAGGGAGCCCCGTACACCAGGATGCCCACTAGAAGAACTAGGCATAGATTAGCCCTGAATTGATGGTGCCTGAGTCGAACTCTAAGGTGGAAGGGCACTGAAAGATGAGTGACCCTAATGTGAGCTGTGAGAACCGTGGCTAGATGATCCACCACGGTGGCCCGAACGGTCTGACTGAGCATGTCTGAATGGACGGCCTCTACCATGCTGAAACTGACCTCCCAAAGGAACACCACCAAAACTACCAAATCCTCGAGGCCTCTTGGCCTCCCTCTCAACTCGCTCCTGGTGGCGAACCAACTCTATCTCTCGAGCAATGTCAACCACCTCCTCAAAAGAAGCACCAGACACCCTCTCTCTGGTCATAAGAGTCCGTAGCTGATAAGCGAGTCCATCCATGAATCTCTTGATCCTCTCCCTGTCTGTAGGAAGCAACCAAAGAGCATGATAGGCTAACTCAAAAAACCTCATCTCATACTGCGTCATAGTCATATCATCTTGACACAACTGCTCGAACAGTCTACGCAACTCCTCTTTGCGGGACTGCGACACATACTTCTCCAGGAAGAGAGCGGAGAACTGCTGCAAGGTAAGGGGCGCTGCACCAACAGGACTACACATTTCATAAGCCTCCCACCAAGTGAAGGCAACTCCAGAAAACTGAAAAGTAATAAATGAGACCCCACTAGTCTCTAGAATACCCGTTGTACGTAACATCCTCTGACAATTGTCTAAGAAACCATGGGCATCCTTGCCCTCTACACCATTGAAAGTCGGAGGCTGAAGTCTACCAAACCTCTCCTCAATGCTGCTCGTCATCAGGCATAACTGGAACTACATAATCCTTAGCAGGTGTAATCGGCTGGGCTGGTGGTGCCTTCAGTGTCTCCAGTCCCTGTACAACCTGTTCGAGTGTACGCGTGGCAGGAGTCTGAGCACCTCCCCCGGCTTGAGAAGTAGCTGGTGTAGTAGTAACTGTGACCGCATGAGTAAGACTGGTGCACAAGATCAGAATCTGAGCCAAGGTCTCCTGGAGACCCGGAATAACAATAGGCACAGCCAGTGACTAAGCTGGTGCTGCTGAAGCCTGATCATGAACTAGGGCAGCTGGTGGATCTGCAGGGGCTGCCCTAGCTACTGTACGGGCTACACCCCTGCCCCTACCACGGCCTCAACTGCGTCCTCGGCCTCTTGTGGCCCCAACTGGTGGTACTGGTGGTCGTCCGTCCTGACCGGTAGCACGTATCCTCACCATCTGCGAGAGAATAGAATAACATAAGTTTAGTACCTGAATCAACAGATTCGCACGACAAGAATTCAAGAATGTGAAGTTTTTTCTAAAGGTTCTACAACCTCCCGAGGAAAAGTAGAGAAGTCTCCATACCGATCCGCGAGACTCTACTAAACCTGCTCATGACTCATGAGACCTATGTAACCTAGGCTCTGATACCAACATGTCACGACCCAAAAACCAACCCCGTCGTGATGGCACCTATCGTGAAACTAGGCCAGCCAACCTATTTCCAAACAAAACCATGCTTTTAATAGAAATCTGATGAAAAGATATAAGGTAAAGTCAAAACAAAATGAAAAATACAAGCTCGACCTCGGGTGTCGCTAAGCCATGAGCAAAATACTACAACGGTTCAAAATAAAACAAGACTAACATAGTCTGAGAATAGCCAACAAAATACACTAAAGGAAGATAAGGAAGGAGAAGGTGGGACTGCGATTGCCAGGCAGCTACCTCACTATCTCCAAGGAATGTCCACTACTGAAATGATCAGCAACCACTACCGTGACCCGAGATACCTGGATCTGCACACAAGGTGTAGGGGGTAATGGGAGTACACCAACTCAGTAAGTAACAAGTCCAAACTATGGACTGACAGGTTGTGATGAACCAAACCTCAACAGGTAATACCATTATACTGTACAGAAAAATAGACATGCTTGCAGTTCAATTAAAAACTCAACTGTAAATAAATGCAGTCTGAACAGTAATTAAGCTTAGGAAATCTCTATGTACCAATGCACAGATAGCATGATAAATGTTCCATGTACCTCCACTCATAAGTGCTCAACCACTCGGTACTGTATATGGCCATTCGACCCAGGGAAGATCCATCCCAGAACATATATATCACTGACCGCAGTCATCCAGTACCGAGGAAGGCCATTCTAGCCCTATGGAGAAGATCCATCTCCAAGTATAAATATTTCGGATGTCTAGGGAAGATCCATCCCTCAATATCATCAACTGCGCTCACTGGGGGTGTGTTACAGACTCCGGATGGGCTCCTACAGCCCAAGCATTTTCATAATCATCAACATAACCGCCGTGACGTGCAACCCAATCCCATATACTGTCACTCACAATCAGGCTCCCGACCTCAATCAGTCATCACTCTCTAGTCTCACACACGGGGGCTTACAATGTCATGATACTAGCCTGAACAATGATATGATGTGTCAAAAAATAATAATCGAGACTGAGGCATAATATAAAATGCATGAATAGGACTGAGTACAGAGTATCAATGAAGCTAATGATATGACAACAAGAAACGACCTCTCGGGTCTCAACAATATCGGTGTGAAGCCCTGACAGGATATCTAGCATGTTTTTACAACACACATACTTAATCACATGATAGAAACACAGATATCAACAAGAAAGAGTTACTAAGCGGTGCCATGGAATGACCCAGGGCACAATTCTCATGGTGCACGCCCATACGCCCGTCACTTAGCATTTGCGTCACCTCAATAGTAATCATAGAACACATAGTTCGGGGTTTCAAACCCTCAGAACCAAATTTGGAAATGTTACTTACCTCAAGCCAAGCTAAACTCTAGCCCGCAATGTCCTTGCCTATCGATTAGGCCTCCAAATGCCCCGAATCTAACAAAAATCAGTATATTATCATCAATATACGCTATAGGAATGAAACCCATATGAAAATTATCAAATTAACTCAAAAATCCCAAAATTGGCCAAACCAGACCCCGGGCCCACATCTCGGAATTTGATATAAATCACACCACAAGAATCCTCATCCTCCCACGAGTCCATACATACCAAGAACATCAAAATCGGACCACAAATGGCCCCTCAAATCCCCAATTTATCTCCTATTTCAAGCCTAGTTCCCCAATTTTAGCTTTTAAATCCCACTAATTTCATGTCTAATTAGTTAGAGATTACCATAGAATCAAGTATTGAGTTCAAAAATCTTATCTCCAAGTGTTTCCCTTCTATTCCTTCTTCAATCTCTCTCAAAAAACTTCAAAACCGTTTAAAAATGGTGCGAAATGGCCTAAAAATCGCGAAGGTTTTTTATACATTCTGCCCAGGTGTTTTTCCATAATCGCAATCGCAGAAAGACCCTCGCGATCGCGAAGAACAACTTCGCTGGCTCCTGAAATAACTGTACGTGAACATGTCGATCTCCATGCGAACGTGATGCTCTACCCCTCACTCCTACGCAATCGCAGACCATGGACCGCGTTCGCGATGAACAAATGTGTGGCCCAGCTTTGGGTCCACTTAACCTTATGCAAACGCAACTTAACCCACACGTTCGCGATGCTTCACTTGATCAACCAACGTGATCTCAGCCCATAATATGCGAAAGCGAAGAACAAACTTGACTGCCTCCATAAATGCTCTACGCGATTGCGAGCCCCCTCACACGATCGCGAAGAAGGAACCTCTGCAACATAAATACCAGCAGAATCTGCTCCCCTTTCAAGTCCAAAAATGACCCGTTGAGCATCCGAAGCACACCCGAGGACCTCGGGACCTCAACCAAACATGCCAACATATCCCATAATATCATTCAAACTTGTTTCAACCTTCAGAACGCTCAAAATAACATGAAAATATCAAATCACCATCAGATTCAAGCCTAAGGATTCCAAGCTTCCAAATTTCGCAAATGATGCAAAAACCTATCAAACCTCATATGAATGACCTGAAATTTTGCACACATATCTCAAATGACACAACGGACCTACTCCAATTTTCAGAATTTCATTTCGACCCCGATATCGAAATTTCCGATGCCGACCGGAAAATGCAAATTTTCCAATTTCGTCAATTCAAGCCTAAATCTACCACAGACCTCCAAAATACATTCTAATCGCGTTCTTAAGTCCCAAATCACCTAAAGAAGCTATCCGAACCATCAAAATCCCCATCCGAGACCTTTTTAACATAAGTCAACATCCGATTAAGTTTTCCAACTTAAGCTTACTTAAAAGAGATTAAGTGTCTCATTCCTCCCCAAAACTACTCTGAACCCGAACCAACCAACCCGATACCACATAATACAAGTGACCAATACATAAAGAAGTAGAAATGAGAAAAACGGAGCGGTAACTCATGAAACGACTAGCCGGGTCATTACATCCACTCCCTAGTCTGTTTTTCCAACATAGGGTCTCCACTCCCTAGTCTATTTTTCAACATAGTTTCTCCACTCCCTAGTTGCTTTCATTTTCAGGCAGAGGGTCTCCACTCCCTAGTCTCTTTTTCCCAGGGTACACAATTCCCGATCTTTTATTATTTTCAATAATGAAGTAGTATAGAGTTTTATTACCAATAACTCACGAAATTTTTCTAGTGCAAACTGGGGCAGAAACATTTCATTCATTTGCTTGTTTTGGTGCCTGAGTAGGTTATATCTTGAGGCACAGGGTTTAGGCTAACCAAAAGAATAGGTCTCAATCCACAATGAAGAAAAGAAAAGAAAAAAAAGTGAATCAAAAATGCAAAAGCAGATGAAAAGATGTGGACTGCTCAAGGCATGGCTAAATTCACGAGCATTGCATTTCCTATTTTTATCAGAAGAATCCGTAGAAGAATAAACTAGCACATGCAGCTAGCAAGCATCAAGGTTCAGATCAGAGTCTGTGTGAAGAACGTACGAAGACTCAATATCAAGTTTCAAAACACTTATAGATAGGAACCTTGTAACTCATAGCTGATAGACTTGTTTAGTTCTTTCAGATTTTGATTTTGATGTAATAATAGGACCCCGGACCGGAACCTCGATGGAACGGTACCTCACTCGACTCTCTCGTCCTCTCCACATACTTCATCACTTCTAAACTACACGTGGCCTGATTCCTTTATAGCCAAGGGTATGTAGGCAACATAGATACCAGGGCTCGCGGACCGGAACCTCGATGGAACGGTACCTCACTCGACTCTCTCGTCCTCTCCACATACTTCATCACTTCTAAACTACATGTGGCCTGATTCCTTTATAGCCAAGGGTATGTAGGCAACATAGATACCAGGGCTCGGTCACCATCTGTTGTCCATCTTTGTTTTGTTTTGAATAAGTGTGGGGTCAAAAATCAATTCCATCGCTTACTTGTTTCTTTTCTCAAAAAGACTTTGTGTTTCTAAGCAAAGAGGGGCAACTGTAAGCACGTAATTTTTGCCCCGTTACATTTTTGAGCTATTTTTAGCGTTCAAAATATTTATTTAACTTAACTTTAATTTTTGTGGAGTTTTAATCTATTTTTACTTCAAATTACAATTTAAAAATACAAAAAAAAATTCATCTTTAGTTTAAGTTCAATTATTATATTTATATTTATAGTATTTTAATTTTACCATGACTTTAGCCTATTTTCTCTACTTTTTACTTTATGATAATATTTGAAAATACAAAAGAAATAGTTTCATATTATGATATAGTTTTACATTAATTAATTGGAATTAATTTTACATTTATTAGTATATTTTTAAATTATTTAAAGGAAAGGGATTAAGTTTTCTTCATTGTTGGACATTAAAAGTTGGATAGCCCCAGATTTGGCCCAATTCAGATTTTTCAAGCCCATATCCTATCTGGCCACAATATAAAAACATAATTAGAAAAACACAAAAAGGACCTAACCTAATTCTCTAACCACAACCGCAACCCCCCATATAATTCTCCTAAGCTTTAGTCATTACCCTTTTGTCTCCAACTCCAATATTTCTAGCACCCACCCTATTCAAAAGATCTTTTCGGCAGCAGCTGGAGCAAAAACGCCAGTGAGCTCAAAGAATGGAAAAGAGAATGAGGAGTAAAGAGAGAAAATAGGCAAGAATCTTCGATAAACACCCATAAACCAACTTAAAACTCAAACCCAACATGTGGCTCCACTACCGTGAAAACGGAGTCAACAGTCGATGTTCCGAAAGTCCGTTTGAGTCAGAAGTTCTTCGATCGAAGTTTTGTTTGCGGTTCCGGTTCCGGGTCTGGTGCTTTTGTTGGGTTGCGATTTTCCTCTTCATTTTGTACATTTCTCAAGCTTGTTGAATTAGTTTTGGAAAGAAAATTCTCATAGAAACTGAATCTGTATTGGTCGATCGAGAGGGTTCTGTTTTTAGAATTATAGCTTCAATTGAGTTAAGTTAATAGATTCTTCTCTGTTTTAGAAGTTGTTTTCACATGCAGAAGAAAAATGTTGATTTTCCTGTTCTTTTCTCTTGCCCTTTTTTTATCTAGTTAGAAAAGAGAGGAATTTTGTTATCTACTTAGAAATGAGAAGAATCAGGTTTGAATTCTATGACTGGGCTTGAGGATTGAACAATTATGGGATTTTTTTGTTTGGTTAATTGAACATTATTGGGATGTGATAATAATTGGGATGATTTATATCTAAACTATTTGGATTGAATCTAAAATGGACTGACCAAATTGTAAGCATTTGACGTTCTTTGGAGTCCATTTGAATTCCTTGGCTGGAAAAGGCGTGAGGTTTGTTGTCATTGCTTTGTTTGTGGGAACTGTTCTGCTTCCAGCATTTTCTGGACTTAGTAGGGTCATTCAAGAATATCAAAGCTTGCTTTAGGCGCGATTAATGATTAATAAATCATCGTAACTATGGGTACAGTTCCCGTGGCATGGTCACGAACGTAATCCCAATTCGAGTATGCGTTTCACGTGACTCGACCTTAACTTCAAATAATAATAATACACATGTTGTGAGTCACGAGTGCGTTTCACTTGATGCGATTTGCAATGTATACAAAGGAAATAAGTGCGCGACATCGCGACTTATTTAAATAAACTCCATAAATTCTAAAAGCAATTAAAACTTTACTAAAAGAGGTTTAAAAGGTAAAATTGCACAATAGGTCTCAAATAAGTATTAAATAAGATAATTAAGTGTAACGACCCGTCCGGTCATTTTGAGAACTAAAGCCCCGATTTCCTATTAACTGCTTTTCCCATATTTATTTCTGCTATTGTGAGTTGCCGGGAAGTTTCGTTTGAGTTTCGGAGTGTTTTGGGACACTTAGTCCCTAAATGAGAGCTTAAGCTTTAGAATTCGGACGTAGTCAGAATAGTGTAAAGACGGCATCAGAATGGAATTTCGTCGATTCCATTAGCTCCAATAGGAGATTTTGGGCTTCGGGGCATGTTCGGATTGTGTTTTGGAGGTCCGTAGCTTATTTAGGCTTGAAATGCCGAAAGTGGAATTTTTGAAGTTCTGGATCGATAATGAGATTTTGATATCGAGGTCAGAATCTTATTCCAAAAGTTGGAATAGCTTCGTAGTGTTGAATGTGACTTGTGTGCAAAATTTGGGTCAATCGGACATGGTTTGATTGGTTTCGGCATTAGTTGTAGAATTCTTGAGATTTCAAGTTCATTAGGCTTGGATTGGAGGGTGATTCATGGTTTTAGCGTTGTTTGATGTGATTAGAGGGTTGGATTAAGTTCGTATAATGTCTTAGGATTGGTTAGTATGTTTGGTTGAGGTCCCGGGGGCCTCGAGTGAGTTTCAGATGCTTAACGGAAGTGAATTTACACTTAAGCAAACTCTGAAGTTTGCTGCTTCTGGTATTTTTGCACTTACAGTGAGGAGCCCGCAGGTGCGGCCCATAGAAGCAAGGAAAGAGGTCGCATGTGCGGTTTGGAGAATGAAGACCAGTGGTCACAGATGCGACTTAGGAACCTCAGAAGCGGACCATATCTGTGAAGAGTGGAGCGCAGGTGCGGCTCCTGGGGGTTTAATAAAATCTCACAGGTGCGGGTCCCCAGCCACAGAAGCGGGATCGCAAATGCGGCCCCATGAATGCAGAAGCGAAAATTGCTGGGCAGAAATATGAAAAATCGAGGATTTGAGTTCACAACTTGGAAAATTAAATTGGAGCTCGGGGAAGGCGATTTTGTGAGGATTTTGAAGAGAAGACCATTGGGTAATGATTCCTATTCCCTTTTTGATTGTATCCCATTAATCTAAGCTTAAATTTATCAATTAATTTCGGATTTGGGGTGAACAATTGGGAGAATTAAGGAAAAGTTCTTAGGCCGAGTTTTGGGATTTTGATCGAGGTTTTAGTATCGGATTTGAGTGATTTTGGTATGGTTAGACTTGTGAGTGAATGGGTGTTCATAATTCGTAAATTTTACCCGATTCCAAGACGTAGGCCCGGGGAGGATTTTTGGGCGTTTTTCTAATTTCTCGTCGTAGCTTTAAATTCATTAGTTAAATTAGTTATTTGTAGTTTTATTTACATTATGTAATTGATTTGATTAGATTTGGGCCACCTGGAGTTGGATACTCATGGGAAAAGCGTGAGATCGGATTGATTTGAGCTAGTTTGAGGTAAGTGGCTTGTCTAACCTTGTGTGGGGGAACTCCCCTTAGGATTTGGTATTGTTGTTATATGAATGCTATGTAAGTGAGGTGACGAGTGCGTACACGTACTAATTGTTGGAAAATCCCGTTTTCATTAAGTAAATATCTGTGTTTCCTTTTTTGTTGAAAACTACTTGTATTTTAAAGCCTACTGTTTAGCTTAGGAAAGAATGCTTAAGTGACCTAACTGTTCTATCTACTTAAACTGTTTATTTAAATTCTATGCAGCATATTTAGAATAGAAATCTCTACTTTCTTGGTACGAAGTTGGATAGAACTGTAGATTTTTTCTTGAGACTGTTGTGTGTTTACTTTGGGACTACGAGATGATATACCGAGATATCCCCTTGCATGTTTATCTTGGGACTACGGATCGGTATTCCGGGAGATCCCCCTGCACATTTATATTTGGGACTACGGAATGACATCTCGGGAGATTCCCCTTGTACTGGATATTTACTTTGGGATTACGGATTGGTATTCTGGGAGATTTCCTTGCATATTTATGATTAGGACTACGGGACGATATCCTCTGCACATTTACGTTTGGAACTACGGGACGATATCCTAGAAGATTCCTTGTTGCTACCTTTGTGTACTGTGTTATATTCTTTTTGTGATTTTATTCTTTATTGATTGTTAGTATTTTATCTATGCTGTCCCATTTCATGTTGTTTCACCTTGTTATATGTATATAACTAGTAGGGCCCTAACCTTTCTCGTCAATACTCGATCGAGGTTAGGCTTGGCACTTACTAGGTATCTCTATGGTGTACTCATGCACTTTCCTGCACATGTTTTTCGTGTGCAGATCCAGGTTCTTCTGCTCAGCTGTTCTATTAGTGAGGCGGGCAATATTAGAGACTTCGAGGTATATTTGCCGCATCCTCAGACCTAGAAGTCCCTCTCTATTCTTCCCTCATCTTTAGATTTCTTGTATTTACTTTTGTTTAGACATTCTAGAGTTAGAACACTATGTAATTTTCTCTAGCTTGTGATTTTATGAGATTCCGGGTTTTAGGAGTGTCTTATGTTCAATTTGAGAGAGTAAAGTTGTATATATGCCGATCAGCATTTTTAAACTTCGTTCTTATGTTACTGAAATTTGCTAGTTTCGTATCTTATTTTTCCTTTTTCCGCAAATTGCTAGGCTTACCTAGTCGTAGAGACTAGGTGCCGTCACGGCAGTTCAGAGAGGGAGAACTTGGGTCGTGACATTAGGACAATTACTAATAGTTGAGCGACCGTGCTAAAACCACAGAATCCGTGAATGCCTAACACCTTCTCCCGAGTTAAAGAATTTCTTACCCGGTCTTCTGTGTTGGCGAACCATAAATAGAGTCAATTTCCTTGATTTGGGATTTAAATTAAACCGGTGACTTGGGACACCACAAAAATTATCCCAAGTGGCGACTCTGAATTAAATAAATAATCTAATTTCGGTTAATGTCACTTTAATTGGAAAAACTCCCTATCCCTTGGGAAAAAAGAGGTGTGACAGCTCTGGCGACTTTGCTGGAGATCGAACCCAGAATCTATGGTTCATGGTTCAGAATTTGAGCTTAGATTAACTGTTATACGTGGATTTTATTTATTACATGATATTACTTGTTTGGGCCAAATGTGCTAAATGCCGCTTTTATCGATTTGATATTCTGTGAACTGTTTATAAAACTGTTATGAAACCCTTCTTCCCTCCGAGTCTTCTAAATCTTCTGGGAAGTGCATGCTGGTAAGACTTCATTTCTGTTAGTGTTATACCCTAATTTAGAACAAGGATCGGATCAGTTACAAAGGTGGATGATCTTTTGGTTACCGATACGTTCCCCCCCCCCATCCGGCTCGAGTTGTCCGCTCGTGTAAGCCATGTCTAGAACAATACACCCAGATTTTAAACCTAGAATAACATAGCCTCATGTTGGATCCCTAGTAGGTACATTTGTTTGCATCATGAGCATTTGACTTTGGGGACTCAACATAGGGGTTGGGTCCATCTATGACAGGTGTACCCAAAAAATAAAAAGACCATCCTGATGCATTTCACATGCTACTTGCACATTATTTGTTTTGGCTTGCATGTTGACTAGCTTCTAGAATAGGAAAAGAAAATAAAAAAAAACAAATAAAATCAAAAAAAAAAGAGAGAGTGAGAGGTAGGTATTTGAAATATCCTGAAACTCTGCCGAAAAAAAAGTAGAAAAAGAAAATTCATTTCAAAATAAGTCATATTTTTTTGTTGCATCAAAACTGACCGAACTATGCAGGTCTGGTCAGTATCTCTATTATTTTGTCATTATATATATATATATATATATATATATATATATATATATATATATATATATAATGTGTATAGGTTATAGTGTAGGTGACCCGCCTTAGTTTCATCACTACTTCGTCGAGGTTAGGCTCGGACTTACCAGTACATGAGGTCAGTTGTACTGATACTACACTCTGCACACTGTGTAGATTTTGGAGACGGTCCCAGCCGCGACTATTAGCGAGCTCGGATCGGACAGTTGCAGAGACTTGAGGTACGGCTGTTTAGCGCCCGCAGCTCTTTGAGTCCCCATCCTTTTTTCTTTTTAGATGTACAACTTCATTCAAATAGCTTTGTACTTATTTCAAACCTTTATATGTATTACTTTAGAAACTCGTGTACTTGTGACACCAGATTCAAGGAATTGTAATAGATGTTTGGCTGGTTTAGTTTCCGCATTTATATCCTAACACCTCTGGTATTTCAGTTTGTTATTAATGTCATCATTTAAATGGTTAAAAGAAGCAAATTATTCTAACGCTGGCTTGCCTAGCAAGTGGAATGTTAGGCGCCATCACGGTACTGACGGTGAAAATTTCGGGTCATGACAAACATATTATAGAAAAGTATTATAAGTTAATAATTTTTCTCACGAAATAACAAAATAAATAATTTTTCTGAGGAAATAGCAAAAAATTATATTTTTAAACTTTAGTTAAATGTAACTTGATTTGGCTATGGAGAAGAGAAATTCGCATAGATGGTGTCCATTTTAATATATAGAACTTCATTCCTCTCTAATTTCGGCATCCAGATGGTTCATACTTTTTTGGTCTCATGAGCAAAGCAAATGGAAGTAGAAGGAGACATAACGATAACTTTGTTCACATTAAGATTATAGGTTTAAAAAAAATTTAACCATTTCATAACTTTACTTCTCATATATAATAACATGACTCTCAAATAAGGCACAATCTAGTCTTGCTTATAGATCATGAAAAAGAAGATTAGATTGTGTCTACACTATGTATATTTCACCCCTTTCACATGTTTTCAGGAGCTTTTTAGTTGTTTTGCCTAAAGTCCTTCACATGCCAAGAAGGACCCACATGTAGATAAGTTTGCCATGTAAGATAGGTTTATTTTAGTATGTATGTTTGTCTAGTAATAACCTCCTAGTCCTATATAAAGGAGGCCTTGTAGTAGTTGGAGGATCATCTTGTAACCTTTGTAAATCTTTTGCGATATATTACATATGAGTGCTTTCAAAATTTCCCTCTTGTTCTTTCTTTTGAATGGATGGAAAGGCCGGTCCATGTATGAAAATAGAGTAAGAATACTCTTTGAAAGTTAGCTTATTGTAGTACGAAAGTTTTTTGAGTTATAAACAACTAATGTTGGTTATAGTACAAAAGTTTTCTGAGTTGTGTAACTTGGCAAACCGTCCTTTATGGGTTGTTGAAGTCAGCCCCTTTGTAGAAAAGCTTTTGCGACTATAAACAAATTAACTGTTTGTGTAGCTAGGCAAGCCGTCCCTTATGGGTTGTGAGGTCAGCCCCTTTGTAGGGAAACTTTTGTATCTATGATTTAGTTTGCTTTCTTGGAGTCTCTTGCTCTGTTCCTTATACTATGTGGTATCAAAGCCAGCCCATCCTTTCGGAGGGAGGAACAATTTACTAAATATGTCTGAGTCATTTCCATCTGGAAATGTCTCCTGCTTATCACTTTTGTAGTTTGTCGTCCCTTATGGGTTGTTGAAGCCAACCCCTTTATAGGGAAACTTTCGTATCTATGATTTAGTTTGATTTCTTGGAGTCTCTTGCTCTGTTCCTTATACTGTATGGTATCAGAGCCAGGTTATTCTTTCGGAGGGAGGAACAGTTTACTAAATATGTCTGAGTCATTTCCATCATCCTCGTCCCTTGCAAAAATGAATATGTCCCCTACTCTACATAAAACCTTGTCCAAAAAATATGATTACCTCTATGAAGTAGATATCCTTCTCGATGAACAAAAAGTATCCTCCACTGAACTACCCCTACTCAGCTTTCGCCAAAAAATTATTTGCACTCTAGACCCAAATTCGTTCCTTAGTCCAACACAGACCAAAAGGAGTCAGAATATATTGCTGCCTCAAAACTTGATAAACATCCTATTCTTGCCACTCGAGAGGAACAATTTATCATCCTTCAAATCCGAGATGATTTTTCCAGACAATGGAGAGATCATGGTTTTACCCATATCCATTTTGGTGTTATCCGAATCGCTTTAATATATCACGAAAGAAAAGGTCAACCTGTTGTAGCTCAACTTTCTCTTCTAGATACAAGATACTTGGAGTACCAACATGCAAATTTGGGTACTGCAGAAGTTACCCTCAATGTTAGGACTGTCTTCATAACTATCTTTCCAAATTTCAACATGTCCCTTTATGATCCATACTTAACCGAAGCTCTAAAAATCCAAGTCCAAATCCAAGGACCCCCTCAAGCCAAAGATTCCAGCCAAGCCACTCTTCATCACCAAATGGCGTGGCGTCCAAAATAATGCCATGGATCTTTGCCTTCCCGGAGGAGAAAATGTTTTACTCTTAAATATTGATGCTACCAAAGGAAACACCATGTGCACTCAAATACCCAGACAAATTTTCAGAGATGAACTTGTCAAAATTCTTATTGATTCTTGGATCACAAATTCTGAAAAGTTAAGAGAACCAGAGGAATCTCTGCAATCTGGTGAACCAACTTTTACCAAAAGAAATGACAAAACCATTTGCATAAGCTTTGACCATTCCCATCTCAAAAAGCCCAATAAAACCATCTTCTCTTTCCAAATGATTCAACCCAAAGATACAACAGATACATACCCTGAACCTGATGGAGAGTTCATTTAGAATATATAAAGCATCATGGAAGAACATGACTGGTGTCAAAATTTTGACAAAAAAGGAAAAAGGGCTTGGTGGTTCAAATGCCCCTTTACGTGACACTACCCTTGGGATCTTGATTGAGACTGCCAAGATTGTTTGGAAGATCCAATTGGAGAATATGATGAATACCACCAGCGTCATTAGGAAAGGTTCGGCCTCAACAAAACCAAACCAAAATCCAAGTAAAAGGGAAAAACCACTAAAAAACAATTTCGAGCCAAATATGAAAATAAAGATCCTTCAAATTGGCCCATTAAGCCATCCAGGTAAATATGAATTTCTTGTCAGTTACAAACCCCATGAATGGCCAAAATTTCCGGAAAAATTCACTCCAAGTTGGGAGGATAGTGAAACCACACCCAAACCCAAATCACCATCAACTCATACCCCAGAATCCAAAAAGCCACCTGAACCTGAAACTTTACCAACTCAAAAAACCACAAATCCCACACAACCACAGATATTCATGCTAAGTCCTTCAAGCTCCAGTCCTACCCAAGACTTTCCTTTATTTCAACCTTTTGAAAAGTAGGGTATAAGCCATGCTCCAAAAATTCCCCAAAAAAACATAGTGCTACCTATTGGAGAAAAATCCCCAATAAGTGACATCGAAGTAATAATGAACTGACAATCAGAAAACTCCATCTGCCAAAACAAAGTACTGAACAACATAGGCAATACCATAAAGAATGTGACCCATACGCAAAACAAAATGATGAGCAAGGCTAATGGGATCAAGGCAATGATCACTACCAAATTTCAAAACCAGTGATCGAAGCCCGAGAAGAGATCAACGCTCTTGTAGTCGTTCCTCAAGTAGAACTCAAGGTCTATTTATCCAAATGGGATAAACCAACTCGAGTTATTGCTTTCATCGACACCAAAGCTGCTTTCTCACTCTTAAATCCTATTGTTCTCCCTGAAGATCAATGGGTGCCGCACTTTAAAGATTTAACACTGCATCAAATGGAATCTTGACTACCACCGTCATCACAAAGCATCCGGTCACAATTGAGTTCTTTCCAGGATTGAAGTACAGAACTAAGCTGCTAGGGTCTGATGTACTAGGAAAAGATCTTATTGTTGGATTTGACATTTACAGACAACTTAGAGATCAAGGCTAATGGGATAGCTTTTAAAAAGCAGTTCAAACCTTATTCTGAGATTCCAAGGATATTCCAAATCACCAATGATGAATAGATCAAAGAAATTGAGCAAAATCTCATTGAACATTCATGTGTTGAATCCCACAAGGATTTCATGAAGAAAGGGAAGAGCCCATTATGGAAAAACAAAGAGTTTTTTTTATCAAGCTCCCTTTCAAGAAAAATGAAAACATCAATCCAACAAAAGCCAGTCATTCAGGCATGAATCCATATCACCTTCAGCTTGCAAAGAAACAATGCGAAGAACTTTTGGAATTTGATCTAATAGAGCCATCAGATTCACAATGGGCATGCGAAGCATTTTATGTCAACAAAAGAGCTGAGCAGACAAGAGGAAAACTCAGGTTAGTTATTAACTACCAACCCCTTAACCACTTCCTCCAAGATGATAAATTCCCCATCCCAAATAAACTCACTCTTTTCTCCCACTTAGCCAAGGCCAAATATTTTTCCAAGTTTGATCTAAAATCTGGATTTTGGCAATTGGGAATCCACCCTGAAGAAAGACCCAAAACGGGATTTTGCATCCCCGATCATCACTTCCAATGAAAAGTCATGCCCTTCGGATTAAAAACTGCACCCTTTTTATTTTAAAAAGCCATGATAAAAATCTTCCAACCCATCCTCCACACCTCCGTAGTTTACATTGATGACATCCTGTTATTTAGTGATACATTGGAAGAACATATAAACTTGCTTCGTCAATTTGAGGCATTGGTAATACAGTACGAGATCATGCTTTCTGCAAAAAAGATGGTTCTTGCTCAAAAGGAGATCAATTTTCTCGGAATGCATTTTGTCAAAGGTGAATACAGTCCAGGGCCACATATATATCAGAAATTACTCAAATTTTCGGATATCAACCTCACAACAAAGAAGATCCAAAAATTCTTGGGTGTAATAAATTATGTAAGAGATTTCATCCCAAATATCTCTACATACATTTTACCGCTCACATAAATGCTAAAGAAAAATGCTCCATCATGGGGAGAGAAACATGATGAAGCAGTTAGAAAAATAAAGGAGATATCTAAAAATGTCAAGTCCCTCTACACCCCTTTCAGATGGAAAGAAGATACTGCAAACTGATGCCAGCAATGAATATTGGAGTGATGTTCTATTTGAAGAAAAAGATGGCCAGAGGAAAATATGTGGATACGCTGGTGGAATGTTCAAAAATGTCGAACAACATTATCACTCCACTTTCAAGGAAATTATTGCAGTAAAGAATGGAATCAAGAAATTCAAATTTTTCTTGATACATACAGAATTTATGATAGAAATGGATATGAAGGCCTTCCTAAAAATGATCCAGATAAATGCTAAAATTATTCCCAATCCTCAGCTTCTCAAATGGGCACAATGGTTCTCTCCATATAAGTTTCAAGTCAAGCACCTGAAAGGAAAGGACAATATTCTCGCAGATTTTCTGTCTCGACCGGAAGAATTTTTAAAAAGATTTTCCCCCGCAAAACTGAAGTCAAGACAAAAGCTAATCAGCCACACCTTCATGTTTTCAAATATACCAGGAACAAGCTCATTGAACCTAACAGACCATCTGCCAGCGTTGTTCAACCTCATGGATCCCTTTGATCCATCAATTTTAATGGAAAGAAGAACTTATTATGAGCTCCAAGTTTTCCGACAATATGGAGGATCCATTCTTAAGCCTTATGGTGTCAATCCAGAATATCCATTCTGCCATATATTCATAGCTCAAGCCTAGGATTTTCCACAAGAACTATTATAGTTTTCTGGTACCTATGCCATCAGTATTATATTTTCATGGAATTCAAATACAACGTCTTCAATGATTTTGATAACATTGCACCAGCTCTTAAAGTATTTTTACTATGGTTCAAGCCTAGAAGATATTGGATGAAATGTTTCAGCGATTCCTACACAGCAAAAATATGTTCCATAGGCCAGTGAAGATCATTAATGGAAAAGTCTAGGCACAAGCAGAGGCATCATTCTGGTGGAAATTTTCCGTGCCCATTTTATCAATGGATGAAGAATATAGCGAGGCACAAAGAATCTTTTTCCAGCAAAATAGGTGCATCCCGAGAGAGATATGGCCAAAATATTGGGTAAGCTGTAATTATACCAACACTCATCCTCACTGGGAAAGAATCCGGGAAGCAGCAAAAGAATATCAAACCCCATACGAAGTCATCCGAGAAAAGATCACTCACGACATTTTCAAATTAAGGTTACGGATTACATCTCTCAATCCAAAGGAGAAATAACACAGCGGAGAAGGACTGTCAAGTTCCAGGCATTACTACACAAGGTCTTTGAAAAGATGCCTAGAAGACAACCCTAGAATCAATGAAGGATAATTATCTAAATCCCAACTAATCCCACCATAATCCTACATTACCTACCAAAAAACCCTAAAGAATCATCTACCCATGCCAAGACAAATTTCCACATCTTTCCATACTATCCGGGCCCCAATTGCACTTGTTTTCACATACTTCCACATGCTTCGTCACATGCAACACCCTACTTTCACATGCAGTCACATGCTCCCTCATACTTTCACATGCTACACTATGTATATTTTACCCCTTTCACATGTTTTCAGGAGCTTTTTAGCTGTTTTGCCTAAAGTCCTTCACATGTCAGGAAGGACCCACATGTAGATAAGTTTGCCATGTAAGATAGATTTATTTTATTATGTAAGTTTGTCTTGTAATAACCTCCTAGTCCTATATAAAGGAGGCATTGTGGTAGTTGGAGGATCATCTTGTAACCTTTGTAAATCTTTTGTGATATATTACATATGAGTGCTTTCTAAATTTCCCTATTGTTCTTTCTTTCGAATGGATGGAAAGGCCAGTCCATGTATAAAATTAAAGTAAGAATACTCTTTGAAAGTTAGCTTATTGTAGTACGAAAGTTTTCTGAGTTATAAACAACTATTGTTGGTTATAGTACACAAGTTTTCTGAGTTGTGTAGCTTGGCAAACCGTCCCTTATGGGTTGTTGAAGTCAGCCCCTTTGTAGGAAAACTTTTGCGACTATAAATAAATTAACTGTTTGTGTAGCTTGGCAAGCCGTCCTTTATGAGTTGTTGAAGTCAGCCCCTTTGTAGGAAAACTTTCATATGATTTAGTTTGTTTTCTTGGAGTCTCTTGCTCGGTTCCTTATACTGCTTCCCATCCTTATACTGCTTCCCAAGATTTTGCCTTTCCAGATGGAATCTAATCTTGCTTATAGACAATAAACTACAAAACCGAACATAAATTCGGGGTGCAACTCACTTATTTCATGATTTTGGAATAACAACAATAATAAAAGCAAGTAGATAAAATACAAAGGAGAAATATGTAAATAAAAGAAGAGAACGCAAATGATAGGGTCGGGGTAGAAAAGAAGTAATAAAAGATATTCATATGCAAAGGATGTGTTAACACAACAGAACTAGTGCTAAAAGCACTCATCCTTTTGATTTCAAACTGGAATTTTTCATTTCATGATGATTTTTAAAGAAAAAAAATAAAATTAGTGCAGAAGACGTTTAGATACAACGGCTATCATTTCGCCATAACGCCGAGCAAACAGATTATCTGTGATAAAGTCATAAAACTGCCGATTGAACTGGAGGTGGTTCATTTAACAATTAATCGCATTCAACAGCATAGTTAATGATACTTTTTCCTTGTGGATTAACATTAACATGATTTCCAGCTTTTGAATCATTCTTTGCTTGGCTCAAGGCGTCAATTATTCCCTCATAAAAACTGCCACATTGGGTATATATAACTACTCTTGGAACGAAAGTCCTTAGCTCCTGAGATGAGAGAACTGATCTCCGCACTGGTGTTTTTTGCGCTCTTTGTTCCTAAATCGATGGCAATGATTTCAAGTTCAGCAAAATAAGCAGTTTTAGAACGAGGGTCTGATTGAAAAACTTTTGTGCAAAAAATTGAATCTTGGGTAAAACTACAGACGCCTGTGATTGGGTCTGCTCCTAATGAAATCACATTCAAAAGGAAAACTACAAAAAAAGAGATTGAAATTAGAGCGAGAGATGAAAACCATTTTTATGAAGAAAAGAACGTACAACTCTTCTTTCTTTTTCTTTTTATTGCACAAATAAATGGATGATTCATGGCTCTAGCCTCCATTCCCTTCATATATATATGTATATATTGTCACGACCCCAATCCCGGTCATGATGACACCCAACACGATGCTAGGCAAGCCCGACCAATTACCACTCGCAATCCCTTCTTATTAGAATTCATTACCAATTTTCAGAAATAGATACCAATTTAATATAAGTAGAAGTCTGAAATAAAAGATTGAAATATGCGGAAAGCCATAATGAAATCTCTACAAATGCCTAATGATCTGGTGTCACAAGTTTGAGCCTCTAATACAAGGTTTCAACAGCCCAATGCAGAAATATGTCTAAAATGCGGAATAGTAAAGAAAGTTAGAGGGAGAAATCGGGTCTGCGGACTCCGTGCAGCTACCTCTATAACTCCGATGAAAAACTGAACGGCAGGAAAGCTCGCTCTACACCTCAGGGACACTTGTACCTGCACACACGGTGCAGGGAGTAATGTGAGTACTCCGACCCAGTGAGTAATAACAATAAATAATGGCTGACGGTATGAAATTATGTAAAGGCACTAAGCAGTTCTATATCAAAGTAGTAAAACCATTTAAAGAGCAAGTAGTAAAGAAAATTGAATGAAACTCTTTGAGCCAGGTGAAAACAGGTAGTTTGACAGGCATTAATCCAGTATAAATCCGTTCCTCGAGCATTTCTGTTCATTTACTTATTTCTTACCCTCAATACTCAATTCATATACTTCTCACAATAACTGAAATCGAAACATATATATATACCGCTGCGACGCGCAGCCTGATCCGTATATCGTTGTGGCGCACATCCCGATCCATAATAATAATGGTCAACTTCGCTCACTAGGGGTGTGCAGACTACAGAGGGGCTCCTACAGCCCAAGCACTATATTGCTGCGGCATGCAGCCCGATTCATATATATATATATATACATATTTGTTGCGGCGCGCAATCCGGTCCATATAAGTATTTGTTGCGGCGTGCAGCCCGATCCAATATCATATATAATATCCTCACTATTGGGTCCTCAACCCCTCTCAGTCATTATATTCACAGCCTCTCGGGCACAATAATATAAGGTAGGGATCTCAGCCCACATATTTCTTTCATTTATGATTAACATTTCATAACCTGGTTCATTTCATTTTTAAACAATTAGAAACATGATTGAGGATGTGATTTTTAGCAAATAAGTGAGGAAAACCAGTCAAAAATCCCATAACGGTTCTACAAGTCGGCACAAGTCCCCAAACATGGCAACTAGCCGAAGTCATGATGACAATACATAAGTCTCAATAAAAATGTAGTGAAAATATCAATTGGGATGGACCAAGTCACAATCCCCAGTAGCAATGAACCCCACGCTCATCACGCAGCGTGTGTCTCATCTCAGTATAGCACTACGTTGTGAAAAATTCGGGGTTTTAAACCCTTAGGACATCATTTAAAGTCATTACTCACCTCAAACCGGCCAAAGCTCTAGCTCGCTATGCCCTTGCCTCTCAAATCGGCCTCCTCACGCGTCGAATCTGACCAAAACCAGAACGAATATGTCACAATATGCTAAGGGAACAAAATCCAATCGAAAACAATCAAAAAATATCAAAAATCCCGAAATTAGCAAAACTCGAGCCCCGGGCCCACTTCTTGAAATTCAGAAATTTTTACATCAACGGGTTCCTTATCTCTCCACGAGTTCATACATACCAAAAGTTCTCAAATCCGACCCCAAATGGTCCTCCAAATCCCCAATAAAAATCTCAAAATCCCAAGCCCTATTTCTTCCATTTTTAGCAAGAATTCAATGATTTTCTAGGTGGATTTCACAATATAAATGAGTTTTAGGTCCGAAATTCTTACCTCCAAACGTTTCTCCTTGAATCCCTCTTCAATCTCCTTCAAAAAGCTCTCAAAATGATCAACTATGGCTGAAAAATGTACCCAAATCGCGGACAAGAGGGCTTAAAAACATTCTGCCCAAGCTTCATCGAGGTGTACCTTGCGTTGTGCAGGTTGTACATCCTCTTACCATTTTTCCTGTTGTATACCTTCTGTTAAAACACCTATAACGCCTTGTGTAAATATCCAAATGACAAACGGTTTGAATATTTAAAAACTAGACTCGAAGATCTTTCATTTGATAGGTTGTACACCATATAAATCTTTATATATTCCGAGATATGAGCTTCTAAATTGCATCAGAAAATTCTGCCAAAACTGATCCACCAGCCATATTCGCTTCATAATAACTCTCTGATAAAATATCCAAATTATGAATGGTTTAACTTTATGGAAATTAGAATGTAAGGGCTACAACTTTCATGTTTTGCACTTTTTCTGATTCCTTATATATTTCAAGATATGAGCTTCCAAACTGGACCCCTCGCACCAGAAAGTTTCTGGTGCACAGCTGAAGCTAAAAAAAAATCTGCAACTTTTCCAAAGATGAAATAGTCCGTTTAACCACCCGAAACTCACCCGAGACCACTGGCACCTCAACCAAAAAGGCAACATATCCCATAACATTATTCTAACTTGTTTCAATCTTCGGAATGCTCAGAACAACATCACAACACCAAATTCACATAGGATTCAAGCCTAAGAATTTCAAAATCTTCTAAATTACACTTTTGATCAAAACCCAACCAAACCACGTCCGAATGACATGAAATTTTGCACACACATCCCAAATGACACAACGGAACTACTGCAACTCTCAGAATTCCATTCCGACTACTATATCAAAATCTCACCTATCAACCGGAAAATGCCAAAATATCAACTTCGCCAATTCAAGCCTAAATCTACTACGAACCTCCAAAACTCCTTCCGATCATGCTCCTAAGTCATAAATCACCTCCCGAAGCTAACCGAATGATCGGAACTCACATACGAGCCCTCTAATACATAAGTCAACATCCGGTTGAATTTTCCAACTTAAGCTTCCTTAAAAGAGACTAAGTGTCTCATTTCCTACTAAAACCACTCCAAATCAACTTGATCACACAAGATACGGATAATGAAGCATAAAGAAGCTGAAAATGGGGGAAACAGAGCGGTAACTCATGAGACGACGGGTCGAGTCGTCACATCCTCCCCAACTTAAACAAACGCTCGTCCTCGACCGAGTCAAGAAATATACCTAAAGCCTCAAACAGGTGAGGATATCTGCTCTGCATCTCCCGCTCGGTCTCCCTAGTAGCTTCCTCCACGGGCCGACCTCTCCACTGCACTTTCACTGAAGCTATATCCTTTGACCTCAACTTTCGAACCTGACGACCCAAAATAGCTACTGGCTCTACACCATAAGTCAAATCATTCTCCAACTGAACCGTCTGAAATCTAAAACATGAGACGGATCTCCAATATACTTCCGGAGCATAGAAACATAAAATACTGAATGTACACTCGACAAGCTGGGTGGCAAAGCAAGCTCATAAGCCACTTCCCCTATCCTCCGAAGAACCTAAAAAGGTCCAATGAACCGAGGACTCAATTTCCCTTTCTTTCCAAATCTCATAACACCCTTCATGGGTGAAACCTTCAACAGAACCTTCTCGCCAACCATGTAGGACACATCTCGAACCTTCCTATCAACATAACTTTTTTGCCTCGACTGCGCTGTACGAAGCCTCTCCTGAATCACCTTCACCTTCTCTAAGGCATCCTGAACCAAATCTGTCCCCAATAGCATAGCCTCACCGCACTCGAACCAACCAACTGGAGATCTACACCGTCTCCCATACAAAGCCTCATACGGAGCCATCTGAATAATCGACTAGTAGCTGTTGTTATAGGCAAACTCTGCAAGTGGCAAAAACTCATCCCATGAACCTCCAAAATCAATGACACAAGCACGCAACATGTCCTCCAATATCTGAATAGTACGCTCAAACTGTCCGTCTGTCTGAGGATGAAATGTTGTGCTCAACTCTACCTGAGTACCCAACTCCCTCTGCACGGCTCTCCAGAACTACGAACTAAACTGAGTACCTCTATCTGAGATGATGGAAACCGGAACACCATGAAGCCAAACGATCTCCCGGATATAAATCCCTGCCAACCGCTTTGAAGAATAGGTAGTACACACAGGAATGAAGTGTGCGGACTTGGTCAGCCGATCCACAACTACCCAAATAGCATCAAACTTCTTTAATGTCCGTGGAAATCCAACAATAAAGTCCATAGTGATCCTCTCCCACTTCCACTCGGGAATAACCATCTGCTGAAGCAAGCCACCCGGTCTCTGATGCTCGTATTTCACCTGCTGACAATTGAGACATCGAGCTACAAATCCTACAATATCCTTCTTCATTCTTCTCCACCAATAGTACTGCCCCAAGTCCTGATACATCTTTGCGGCACCCGGATGAATAGAATACCGCGAGCTATCGGCCTCCTCCAGAATCAACTCTCTAAGCCCATCCATATTGGGCACACAGATCCGGCCCTGCATCCTCAACACACCATCATCACCGATGGTCATATCTCTGGCATCATCATGCTGAACTCTGTCCTTAAGGACAAGAAAATGTGGATCATCATACTGGCGCTCTCTGATGCAATCATAAAAAGAAGACCGAGAAACCACACAAGCCAACACCCGACTAGGCTTCGAAATATCTAATCTCACAAACCGATTGGCCAAGACCTGAACATCTACTGCAAGGGGTCTCTCCCCAACTGGAATGTATGCCAAACTCCCCATACTCACTGCCTTTCGGCTGAGAGCATCGGTCACTACATTGTCCTTTTCCGGATAATATAGAATAGTAATATCATAATCCTTAAGCAACTCTATCCATCTCCGCTGCCTCAAATTAAGATCCTTCTACTTGAACAAATGCTGAAGACTGCGATGATCGGTAAATACCTCACAAGATACGCCATACAAGTAGTGCCTCCAAATATTCAATGCATGGACTATGGCAGCCAACTCCAAATCGTGAACATGGTAGTTCTTCTCATGAGGCTTCAACTGACGAGAAGCATAAGCAATAACCCTACTCTCCTGCATCAATACACAGCCAATCCCAACTCTCGAAGCATCACAATATACGGTATATGAACCTGAAGATGATGGTAACACTAATATTGGAGCTGTGATCAAAGCTGTCTTGAGCTTCTAAAAGCTCTCCTCACACTCGTCCGACCATATAAATAGTGCACCTTTCTAAGTCAACTTGGTTAAGGGCGATGCAATGGATGAAAATCCCTAAACAAACCGGCGATAATAGCAAGCTAACCCAAGAAAGCTACGAATCTCCGTGACTGAGGATGGTCTAGGCCAACTCTGAACCGCCTTTATCTTCTTTGGATCAACCTGAATACCCCCACTAGACACCACGTGCCCCAAGAAAGCCACTGAACTGAGCCAGAACTCACATTTGGAGAATTTTGCATAAAGCTTCTCCTCTCTCAATCTCTGCAACACAACTCTCAAATGCTCCGCGTGCTCCTCCTGACTACACGAATATACCGGAATATCATCAATGAAGACTACGACAAATGAATCGAGATAAGGCTGAAATACACTGTTCATCATATGCATGAACGCACTGATCTTCAATCTGTATGAACATTTGCCTTAGTTCGACCATATCCGTATGAACATGACATTGTTATAAATAAATAATTTTTAAAAATATCAAATATAAAATTTCTCAAATTTTTTTAGTCTGATCATATTAAGTTGAAATTAAAACAGAATTAACTTCATGATTCTTTAATATCTCATATTAAAATTTTTTGAAGACTTGACTTTGTAAGAAACATTTTATTTTAGTTATCAAATAACCCATTTAAGTCATTATATATTAACTTGAATAAGAAAGATAGAAGATAAAAAAATTGATGAAAAAGTAAAAAAAAAAAAATGCAATGTGAAAATCTGGGGAATGTAAACTTGAGAGATGAGATGTTATCCTCTTTTTCATCTTCCTATATTAGATCATTAACCTCTAATGAAGCTACCCATATAAATTATTAGTTCAATCCACAATAAAATGAGGTTAACTGGATTAGAAAATGTTTAACATTATTCATTTATTTTCATCGCCACTATTAATCTCGAAATCCTAGTTTAATTATTTTGATTCTCTATGTGAGATAACTTCTTAATAAAATTAATATATTGTTAACTCGACATATATATTGGATACTTGCAAGTAGTTGTTGAAAGTAAAGTGGATATGTTATAATCATAGCACCAATTTAAGTCCAGTTAGATTGAGATAAAATCAACTTTTTGATTCTTTTAACATCGTGTGAAAATATTTATGGATTTATGAAAAATATTCCACTTTAAACATAAAGTAACTCCTTTAACTTAATAATATCTAAACTTAAATAAAATATCTATTAAAATGATTAACTTTTTGCTTGAAAAAAAATGCTTCTTTTGGACGTATAAAAGTAATCAATTCAAATATTGATCAAATTATAAATATAGATAGATCTCATTCGTATATCAAATTATCATCACACTAAAGATATTAAGAAGCATAGAATTTTTAAACGGTAGGAAATAAAATATTATTAAATTTTTTTTTAAAAAACTTACATGTTGTTTGTTTAGGTTACAAAAACCTATAATAAAAATTAGAACAAATAGCTTTGTACCAAATCGATTTATTAGAACAACTGAATGGCCAATAGTTGCATTGGATATAATTGTTACAAAGCAAAGACTATGTATGTATATGTTTTAACTGAAAATAAGCAACTCAAAGAAAGGAAAAAAGAAAGCAAAATACTCTAACAATTGACTATGAGGGAAATGGAAAAAATAAAAAGCAGTGTCGCTCACTATTGAAGTCCAAATATAAAAAATCAAAATTATCGAGTAGAACAACCATAATTCAAGATGACTTAATGTGCATAAAGATAAAATAATAAATCCATTGTGAGCACATGATTTTTGTTTTACGCAACAATCACTCCAAAAGAAACAAAAATAATGGCAATTGGTTTCACCTTACAATTTTTGGATTTTTACGTGGCATTTCGTTAGTTATCTGTGATCTTGTCCGTGTTTATTTTATTCAAACAAAATATAAAAAAAAATATATATGCCATGTGAACCGTAATCCGTTTATTAAAAAAAATAAAAAAAATAAAGAAATATGTGCATCTTTCATTCTATTTTTTGTCATTAAGAGATTTTAGTGTAATTAAATGTTAGTTATGTGTAAATTGTTGTTTAAGGTTTTATGTTGTGTTATTTGGCAAATTAATTTAAGAAATTAAAAAGAAAAAAAAGAGAAAAAAAAAGAAAGAAGAAAGAGTTTTCGGACTTGGGCCAGTCCGATTTTAAAACAAACAGGCCCAAACAACCCAATCCAGAACCCCAGGCTTGGCCCGGTCCAGACTAGCTGACCTCAGGGGCGTCCAAACAACGCAGTTTTGATCTGGTCTGATCTGGGCCGTTGATCTCAGAATGATCAACGGCCAAGATCATATCCCCCGTACCCACGTATAAACCCGACCCGTTCAACCCCGGACCAACCCAACCCCTTGCACTTGAAACGACATCGTTTCCCACTAGCTGAAAGATCCTGGCCCTTCATCTCGCCTCATCCGACGGCCAGGATCTATTCACCCACTAACTATATAAGCCTATGACCATACCCCACGCCCCATCCAAACACCCCCCTACCTTTCATCGTCCTCACCACAAACCCCGAAACCCTAGCCGCCCCCATTTTCCTTCACCAAAAACCCGGCGGCATGAACGCCGGTGGCCCTCACCTTAACACCATAGATGCACCTCACCATCCTGAACCCAAATCCACCAGCCACTTAGCTCGAATCCCCTCCCACCTTCTCGAATCTTCATTTGAAGATTCGAGTCGGAACCTGGACTTACACCGATATACCCCAGCTTCACACCAGACAGTCCCCAGACCTCCCTCGTGACCAAACCATGCTTGGTTTGGTCCGAATCTAACCGTGGGAACTCAAATCCCAAATCTGCCATTTAGGAACCCTAGAAACCCCGGGCCTGGTCTGTGTCCATTTGAGCCAAAGTATTTAGGGTCTAATGGACCTTAACCAAAGTTTTCTCAGTGAGAACACTTCGATTAAAGTCCGTTCAACCCCAAGAAAGGTCTATTCAAACACGAGCTGGTTTTCTGATCTTTTCAAGGGCTTTAAGGTAACAGCTCTCAATCGAACACGAGCTTGAATCGAAGCCTGTTAACAGCTCGTGTTTGAATAGACTCAAAAATTTCCTCGATTTGGGATTCAAGATAAACCGGTGACTTGGGACACCAAAAACCAAACCTTTCCCAAGTGGCGACTCTGAATTAAAATAAATAATCCCATTTCGAATATTGTCACTTAAATTGGAAAAACTCCCCTCGCGCATTTACCCTCCGGGGCGGGCGCGCAAAAAGGAGGTGCGACAGCTCTGGCTACTCTGTTGGGGATTTTTAACCCAGAACCTCCGGTTCAGGGTTCAAGAATTCGAGCTTAGAATAATTGTTATATTTGGCTTTATTATCTGATATTTATTACATGTTTTGACATAACGTGCTGAATGTTTGTTTTTTACTGCTTTGATATTATCTGAGCTGTATATAAACTGTGCCGAAACCTTTCTCTTCTTACCTCCGGGGAGAAGCTCGTTGGTCGAGACTCCCTATTCTGTTAGTGTCAATACCTGAAATAAGAAAGAGGCCGGACAAGTTACAAAGCCGGACGATCTCGCGGGTCCCCGATACGTAGCCCCCTCCTCGACTCGAGTTGTCCGCTCGGGTACACAGTCTAGAACATATACCCAGGTTATAAACCTAGTATAACGAAACCTCATGCCGGATCCCTAGTAGGAACGTTTATTTGCATCATGTTGCATTTGACATAGGGGACTCAACACAGGGGTTGGGTCCGTCTAGGACAGGCAACCTGAAATAAAAAGACCATCCTGCTACATCCCGTTTGTTTTGCGCATTTATTTTTTTCGGACCTGCATGTTGACCGGTTTCTAAAAAGGAAAAAATAGCAGCGTAGGGAGATAATTACTTATTTTGGAAAAATAAAACCAATGTCCAAGTAGTGTCAAAACCTCGCCGGAATTTTTCTAAAAAAAAACAAAAAGAATAAAAACAAAATTTGTCTTCTAGTTTAATTTATTAAAAAAAATATTTATAAAAAATAAAAATTTAATCACTTTTAAAATAAAAAAAAAGAAAGAATTTATTTAAGAATAAAAAAAAATGGAAAATTCATAATTCAAAAAATGTGTTGTTTCCTTTGTAGTATCTCTTTTATAAGTTCAGACTAATAGTCCAGGTACTTCCTTAAAAGATTTTCGAAATTTCAAAAAATGAAAAGAAGTCAAAATTCAAAGAAAAATATATTTTTTTAGTCATCGTCTCTTTTCAAAAATAATAAAAAAAAACATATATATATAAAAAAATCTAAATAAAAAAAAAATATTTTTCTCCTTTTCTTTGTAAGTAGTTTATTCAGAAAAAAAAGGGTTAGTTTATTACCTCTACGCCCGATCGACCGAACTACGCCGGTTTGATTCTCACACGGTGTGAGATACGTAGGCAACTCTCATCGGGTCCAACCTCCCATTTTTGCAAAAAAAAAAAGAAATCTCTTAAAAAAAAGGATCTAGATAATTTTTAATTTTTGAGTCTAATAAAGGTTTTTTTTAATAATCACCCTAAATAAATGTGCAAGATGAGCACAATGCAAAATGAACACTTTTCGATAATGACTAAAATCCCTGTCAAGTTGCGGCTATGGTGGAATGATCTAGGTGTTGAAGGACAAGATGAAGTCAAGAAATATCTGAAAGGTCTCGTGGGTTTATTGGAAATCCAGCCTCGGGGAGATATCATAAGAGCTTTGGTTACCAACTGGGACCCGGCACACAATGTTTTCCACTTCTCCGATTTCGAGCTCACCCCGACTCTGGAAGAAATGGCTGGGTACATCGGAAATGCTGAACCTCCTTTAAGGCAAAAATACCTGGTCGCCCCAAGAGCTGTCACGGTACATCGATTCCTGGACTCACTGAAAATACCCAGGACGGTCCACAATTCAGATTTGGCCATCGGGTTTTGTAATCCATACTTTATATACGACAGGTATGGTCATATAGGAGGATTCAACAATCCGATTAACAAGCTATGCAGCAAAGGTAGTCGTCAGAAGTGGGACAAGGACAGACGGGTGGCTTTCATGATAACATTCTTAGGCCTCCTAGTATTTCCAAGGAAAGATGGGAATATTGATCTGAAAATATCCGGGGTAGTCAGCACTTTGCTCACTCAAAACGATAGCACTCTCGCGCCTATGGTAGTATCTGATATTTTTCGAGCTCTCACAGCTTGCAAAGCCGGGGGAATTTCTTCGAAGGTTGTAACTTGCTGCTACAAATGTGGATGACTGAACATCTCTGCCATCGCTCCGAGCTCTTGAGCCATGGTTCTTCAGAGAAAACTTGCATAGAAGAATTTTACACAAGAACCAAAGAGATCAGTCTGCCCAAAGGAGTTATGGCATGGACCTCATTCTTTCAAGCTCTTACTGCCAGCCAAATACAGTGGACACTGGGATGGTTGCCTGTTGACGAAGTCATATATATGCCAGCAACTAGAACTCATTTCTTACTAATGGGGCTTAAGAGCATTCAACCTTACGCACCCTGCCGAGTTTTGAGACAGCTCGGAAGATGCCAGATGATACCATACGAGGAGGATCTTAGCGCTCAAGCGATTGAGATAAGTCCTAACGGACAATTTCCGGAAGCAAAAATCTGCCAGATCTGGAATGAATGTCAATATTTGAAAGCAGATACTTGTGTGCGAGATCAGACCAAAAGTGGGACAGCACTAGGCTACCTGGCATGGTACAGAAGAGAACTCGAACATGAAAGGCCGGCTAAAAGACCCCACATCCTGAATTTCGCCGAGTCGTCGCGAAAGCAGTGGGATTGGTTGGCAAAAGAAAGAGGCTATTGTACCGAAATCAGCCGGTTGAAACAACAAGTGGAAAGCCTGAAATATGAGCACAACGTGCAAGTTGCTACCGATATGGGAGAGCAGAACATGTTGACTCAGGAAAACGAGATGCTCAGGGTCCAGATCAAACAGATGAGGACGGATGCTGATAAACAGCCAAGGAGTCGATCGGACGAGCAATTGATAAAAAGGTTGAAAAGTGAGGTCAGGGAATGGCGAGATGGCTTAGAGAAGTCCGAAAACATCATGGCGGAGCTTAGAGCACAGTGGGATACAAGAGCAGATAAGCATCGTCGATACTTGAATCAATTGAAAGGCGACCACGAGAAAACTGTTGCTAAAATGAAGAGAGATATGGCTACACTTGAAATCAAAGCAGCTAATCAGGACAAGGATTTCCAAATTGAGAGCAGATACTGTTACGACATGTTATGCCAGATGAAACTAGAAGTGCGGCGACTAAAGAATCAGCATATACAGGATTCTCAGATATTCAAGACGTGCAGTGATCAGATAAGACGCCTACTCATAGAGAAGAAACAGACCAGAGATAGGATCAGGGCCATTGCCCACGCCATCATCAGACGGTGTTTACGGTGTGAGAACATGACCAGCATTACCGTTCTCTCAGCAGTGATGGGTTATGTCAAGCAGACCATGCACGAGTTGGAGAAACTTGAAAGGGATCTCACACCTAGGACCGCAGCGAGGCCGAATGATGCCCCGCGGCCACCAATGTTCAAAACCATAATGTACTCATAAGTCAAGTATCTTCTGCCTGTTTTTTCCCATCAGTTTGTTTTAGTCTATTTGAGTCTAGGTTTATTTTCAAAGTTTGCTCTTTCTTTTGCAAAATGTAGTTTGTAATAGACCGTTTCAACAATAAAAAGGTTGCTTCTTTTACGCTCATTTGTGTTTTTGAACTACGTAATGATCTGATTCACGTGGCATCGTGATACGTAGGCAATCCTCATCGGATCCGGTCGCGGTTTAACCAAAGAGAAAAATTGAAAAAAAAGGGGAAAATAATAAAAAGCCTAAAAGAATGCCGGAATGACACATGCTTTCGTCGCAAACATGTAGGAATCCATTTAACTGTATAGGTGCATCATGCCCCAACGTGAGATTGCCTATCTGTTATTTGATTCGAATTAACCGTTCGTTTGTCATTGAGTTCCTTCCAGGTTTTTGGAAAAGGCGGTTGGTTTGGTGAAAGTCTGGCCTCGCACTCATATTTCACGAGATCGAAAGGGAGTGTTCAATTACCTATTGTTAAGACATGAGGCAGTGCTCACACTTACTTCACAAGGTCAAAAGGAAGTGTAGAAATGTCTTTAGAGATTCCGTTGCCAACAATTCCTGTTTTTGAGGAAAGTTCTATCTCGGCCATCCTCACGCCCGAATCCGCAACTGCTGAGGAAAATAGAATCTTGCGGCTTCGCATGCTGGAAATGCTTGATGACTGGAATAATGGAAAAGAGCCACCAAGCATCGTCCCTGGATTCCCTGAGTTATTCTCCAGGACAAGTGGGACTTCTAATGTCCCCATAAGTTATCCCGCTACCCCATTCGGATACCCAGCCATTTCAGCCTTCTCTGCTGGATCGCCCTCTGAATCTCATCCTCGAATGTCAACGATGGATGTAAACACAAATATCTTTACTGCACCACCTTGCCCGATCACGGCACAACCTGCTGCATACAAGCCGACTTTTGACTTGTCCTCGTTTACATTCCAAGCCCCATCTTTCTCGATGGAACCAACTAGGTTCGCTACCAGCACTAATCCTCCACAGCCTCAGTGCGAGCTTGCACCTGGGCAGGATCAGAACCCCAGAATTGCGGAACAAAATGAGATGGCCAAAAGAATGAGAAGCCTTGAACAGAGTTTGAAGAATATGCAAGGTTTGAGCGGACAGAAAAGCGTCTCTTACGCCGACCTATGCATGCTCCCTCACATACACCTACCAGTGAGTTTCAAGACCCCAAAGTTTGAGAAGTACGACGGGCACAGTGACCCATTGCTCACCTAAAGAAATATTGCAACCAATTAAGGGGAGCCGACGGGAAAGAGGAATTGCTAATGGCATATTTCGGGGAAAGTCTGGTAGGAATAGCCTCGGAATGGTACATGGACCAGGACATGTCCCGATGGCATGTATGGGATGATCTCGCTAGAGATTTTGTGAGACAATTCCAGTATAACATCGACATCGCACCAGACCGAAATTCTCTGTCGAACTTGAAAAAGAAACCGTCAGAAAGCTTCAGAGAGTATGCTATTAAGCGGCGCGAGCAGGCGTCGAGGGTGAAGCCTCCCATGGATGAAGTGGAAATGGTCACTACCTTTATCCAGGCTCAAGTGTCTGACTATTTCCAAAACATGATGTCAGCCATGGGAAAGCCGTTTGCAGAAGCAATTAAGATTGGAGAGGTGGTAGAGAATGGTCTGAAAACAGGTAGGATTTTGAGTTAAGCAGCCATAAGGGCGACCTCCCAAGCCGTCCAAAGCGGGTCCGGAGGAATGGAAAGAGGGAAGAAAAAGGAAGAAACAGCCATGGCAGCCTCAGAAGCAAGGGAATATCGTAATCCCAGGCCCCGTTTTTCGGAAAGAACCTCACAACACTACTACCCCCACTCAAATGCGGCATATCCTCCTCAGCCCTACATGGTCATGAACGCCCAGCCTTATGTCCATCCGCCGCACCAAGCCAACAGAGGCCAAGCTCCACCTCCCAGAAATCAGCCTCCTTACCGCAACCACTATAACCCACAACCTCCGCAAAATAACTTCCGTCCTCAAGAGCCACCTAGGAGGAGGACTTTCACGCCTATCGGTGAGCCATACTCTACTTTGTTCTCGAAGCTAGTTCAGTTGGGTTTCCTGCAGCCAGTCCCTCAGACAAGGCACAACCCGGTGTCACCTTCTTACAAAGCCGGTGTCAGATGCGCCTATCATTCAGGGCCGAGGGGCACGATACAAATGACTGTTGGTCATTAAGAAGAGTGGTCGAGAATTTAATAGAGCAAGGGAAAATAGTGCTAAGGGACGAGGAGGTCCCAAATGTGACTAACAATCCATTACCTGCTCACAATAATGGGCCATTGATCGGAATGATTTGCGAAGACAAAGAATTTGACCCTGCTTTGAAAGCTATAATCGCCATTGTTGACGCGGGGAAAAAGCCTGAAACAGCCCAGGAATCAGAAAAAGGGGAAAAGGCCGGTACTGTAAGGTATTTAAACACCCAAGAGCTGAACAACGCCACACGGAGACGCTTCCCACCAAAGAAGCCTGTAAGCGTTGAAGAAGCGGAATTTTTCTTCCAACAAATGAAAATACCAGACTACGAAGTAGTAGATCAACTGCGCAAGTGCCCTGAGCAAGTGTCCATGCTATCTCTGCTAATGAGGTCAACCGAGCATCAAAAGATATTACTCAAGACCCTGAATGAAGCATATGTACCAGCTGAAACCTCAGTTGAACAACTGGAACGAATGACAGAGAGGTTCTTTGCCATCAACCAAGTCTCTTTCAGCAAGAATGATCTACCCCCAGAGGGAGCGGCACACAACAAAGCCCTGCATCTAACAGTTAAATGCGAAGGCTACTACGTCAAGCGGGTAATGTTGGATGGGGGTTCAGGTGTTGACATTTGTCCGCTCTCCACGCTACAGAGAATGGAAATTGGGACCGGAAGAATCCGCCCCAATAATGTCTGCGTGAGGGCTTTTGACGGCATCAAAAGAGACACCCTTGGAGAAATAGACTTGGCTTTGACCATAGGGCCAGTAGAGTTTGAGGTAACTTTCCAAGTGCTTGACATGGATACGTCCTACAATTTCCTCCTTGGCAGACCTTGGATTCATGCGGCAGGAGCTGTGCCTTCCACTCTTCATCAGATGGTGAAGTTTGAGTACGAAGACCGAGAGATCGTGGTCTATGGAGAAGACGAGCATGCTATTTATCGGGACCCATCCATCCCATATCTTGAACCAAGAGAAGGGAGCAAACACACGGTCTATCAAGCTTTAGAGATTGTGTTAGCAGAGCAGCATGAAGAGGGAAGACCTTGCCCCCAACCTTTCTTGTCTAACGCCTCGGTTATGGTGGCTAAAGAGATGATCCGGCACGGATTCAGGCCAGGAAAAGGGCTCGGACGAACATTGCAGGGAATAACGGAACCCATCACCTTGCCTTCCGCCAAAAAACTTTTTGGGATAGGTTTTCAACCGACCCCAGAAGATGAAGAATGGGCAAATAAAAGGAAGAATAAGGGGTGGAAATTGCCTCGGCCACTACCGGCTTTATATGAAACTTTCGTCGGACCAAGATACACTGAAGAAGAAGACGACGAGGTTTTCATGGCTGAGGAAATCGAGGAGATATGTGGGGCAATGAGAGAAATGCTCTACGAGGCTCACATGGTTCAACCAGGAGAAGGCACCAGCACCGCCGAAATACTATATATGGGGCAAAACGCCAAACTCCGAAACTGGGAGGCCACGCCATTCCCGACTAGACGGAAGTCCGGGTAGACCTATCCTGCCACCTTTCCTGCATCACAAGTTATCTCCAGGATATAACTTGGATGTTTTTCTTCTTTTAATTGTCGTTTTGAATTCCTAAGTTGTAAACATTGTTGTCTTCCAACTTTCCAAAGAAAATAAAAAAAAATCATCATTGCTTTCCCATTCTTTCTTTTGTTCTGATTTTTGTTATTTTTCCTTTTATCTTTCTTTTCAGTTATAATAATGCGGCTTTAAATATGACATGCTTGCGGACTTCACGCCCAGATCACAATGAGCTATTTAACTGCGAATTAATGAACCCAGAACCAGAATATGATGCGGAAGAAGCTTTTAGGGAAATAAACCGAGAGTTGGAATATTTTGAGAATAAACCTAAGCCAAATCTGAATGACACCGAACCGGTTAATTTAGGAACTCCTGAAGAAATCCGGGAGACCAAAATAAGCATTCACACGGACAAGAAAACGCGAGAGGCGATAATTCAACTTCTTTTTGAATTTAAAGACGTGTTTGCTTGGTCATATGATGACATGCCGGGTCTAGGTGTTGATCTAGTGGTTCATAAATTGCCGATTCATCCTGATTGTCCTCCAGTTCAACAAAAGCAACGAAAGTTCAAAACTGAGGTCAGTGACAAGATTAAAGAGGAGATCACCAAACAACTGAAAACGGGAGTGATTCGGGTAGTCCAATATACAACATGGTTGGCAAATGTGGTTCCAGTACCGAAAAAGGACGGGAAAACTCGGGTATGTGTAGATTACCGAGATTTGAATAGAGCAAGTCCCAAAGATAATTTCCCACTGCCCAACATCCACATCCTCGTTGATAATTGCGCCAAACACGAGATACAGTCTTTCGTAGATTGTTACGCTGGATATCATCAGGTATTGATGGATGAAGAAGATGCCGAGAAAACTGCCTTCACTACGCCTTGGGGCACCTACTGTTATCGGGTCATGCCATTTGGTCTGAAGAATGCTGGGGCTACTTACATGAGGGCCATGACTTCCATTTTTCATGACATGATGCATCAAGAAATAGAGGTGTACGTGGACGACGTGATAGTCAAGTCCAGGACGCATGATAATCACATCCAAGACTTGAGAAAGTTCTTTGAGAGACTGAAGAAGTATGACTTGAAGCTGAACCCAGCCAAATGTGCTTTCGGAGTTCCATCGGGCAAGCTTTTGGGCTTCATAGTGAGCAGGAGAGGTATCGAATTAGATCCAACAAAGATAAAATCTATCAGGGATCTACCTCCCCCAAGAACGAAGAAAGACGTGATGAGTCTGTTGGGCAGATTAAACTATATCAGTCGATTTATTCCCCAGCTGACAAGCACGTGTGAGCCCATATTTAAGCTGTTGAGGAAAGATGCGGCGATCAAATGGACGGCTGAATGTCAGGAAGCTTTTGACAAAGTCAAAGAATATCTTTCGAACCCTCCAGTTTTGGTCCCGCCAGAGCCAGGGAGACCGCTGTTCTTGTATCTGACAGTCTTGGAAAACTCTTTCGGTTGCTTCCTCGGGCAACATGACATAACCGGAAAGAAAGAACAAGCAATCTACTACTTGAGCAAGAAATTCACCGGCTACGAGGCCAAGTACACTCTGCTGGAAAGAACATGTTGCGCTCTGACGTGGGTTGCTCAAAAGCTGAGACATTATCTCCAAGCCCACACTACTTTCTTCATAAGCAGGCTGGATCCTTTGAAGTATATATTTCAGAAACCGATGCCTACTGGAAGACTGGCCAAGTGGCAAATCTCGCTTACTGAATTCGACATAGTCTATGTCACTCGCACAGCAATGAAAGACCAGGCGCTAGCAGATCATTTGGCCGAAAATCCAGTCGATGAGGAATACCAGCCATTGAGTACCTACTTTCCAGATGAAGAAATAAACACTGCAGAAGTGGTCTCGGAAAACGCTCATGTTTGGAAGATGTTCTTTGATGGAGCCGTAAACGCCAAAGGTGTAGGGATTGGGGCAATTTTGATCTCACCCTCCGGTCAGCATTATCCAGCCACAGCTAGACTGCGTTTCTTTTGCACAAACAATACAGCTGAGTATGAAGCCTGCATCATGGGCATGCATATGGCGATCAATCAGGATGTCGAAGACTTACTGATCATGGGAGATTCTGACCTGATTATCCGGCAAGCCCAAGGTGAATGGAAAACTCGGGATGTCAAGCTTATTCCTTACCGACAACACGTGGAGGACCTCAGCAAGCGCTTTAAATCAATAGAGTTCAGGTATATCCTACAGTGTCACAATGAACTAGCAGATGCACTCGCTACTTTGGCTTCAATGTTACCTTACCCAGGCAATGCCCACGTCGATCCCTTGGAAATCCAAATCAGGGAGAGGCACGGTTACTATAACATAATCGAGGCAGAATCAAGTATACAGCCATGGTACCATAATATCAAGAGGTTCTTGAAGACACAAGAATACCCCGAGCATGCCACTGGAGATCAAAAGAGAACCATTAGGCGGCATGCAAGTGGTTTCTTTTTGAGCGGTGAATTGTTGTACAAAAGGACCCCAGACCTCAACCTACTAAGATGTGTTGATGCCGAGGAGGCAAGAAAGATCATGCACGAAGTACACGCAGGAGTGTGCGGACCCTACATGAACGGGTACGTCTTGGCAAAGAAAATCCTTCGAGCAGGTTATTATTGGATAACCATGGAAAAGGACTGCTTTAGTTTTGTTCGGAAGTGTCACCAGTGTCAGGTGCACGGTGATTTGATTCATGCACCTCCTACGGAATTGCATCCCATGTCTGCACCTTGGCCATTTGTCGCCTGGGGCATGGACGTCATCGGTCCGATCGAGCCGAAAGCCTCAAATGGACATAGATTTATACTAGTTGCCATCGACTACTTCACAAAATGGGTAGAGGCTGCCACTCTCAAGTCGGTCACTAACAAAGCTGTAGTGGATTTTGTACACTCAAATCTTATCTGTCGTTTCGGTATTCCTGCGACTATCATCACAGATAACGCAGCAAACCTGAACAGTCACTTGATGGGAGATGTATGCGAGCAATTCAAAATAACGCATAGGAATTCTACTCATTATCGGCCAAAGGCCAATGGCGCTGTAGAAGCGGCAAACAAAAACATCAAGAAGATTTTGAGGAAAACGATCCAAAGTTCCCGACAGTGGCATGAGCAGTTACCATTTGCATTGTTGGGGTATCGCACTACGGTACGCACGTCAGTAGGAGCAACTCCTTATCTTTTGGTTTATGGGACCGAGGCTGTAATACCGGCAGAGGTAGAAATTCCTTCGCTTCGAACCATTGTCGAAGCAGAAATCGAAGACAGCGAGTGGGTCAAGACTCGATTAGAGCAATTGACTTTGATCGATGAGAAGCGAATGGCCGCAGTTTGTCACGGACAGTTGTACCAACGAAGAATGGCCCGTGCTTACAACAAGAAAGTCCGACCTAGGAATTTCGAAGTAGGTCAGCTGGTACTGAGGCGTATTCTGCCACATCACCAGGAAGCAAAAGGGAAATTTGCTCCAAATTGGAAAGGCCCATACATCATAAGGAAGATATTGCCGAGAGGAGCATTGTATCTAGGTGATATTGAAGGAAATGACCCCGAAACAGCAGTAAATGCAGATGCAGTCAAGAGATACTACGTCTGAATGACACCCCAGCGGTCCTGACACATTTGAAATGCTGAAGGTTTTATTCCCACTATCAACTCTCTCTACAAGCCTTTGAGCCGGTTACATTTTAAAAAAAAAAGAAAAAGAAAAAACAAACAAAAACAAAACATTGATCGAGGCCTGAACTACGTCTGACTTTATTCCGAAAGGATACGTAGGCAGCCTCTCCCTGAGGTTCAGTCACACCAACAATAAAATCCCATTTACCCTGAAATTGAAACCGGGGCACGTCAAGCGGTTTAGAAGTTAGTATCATCTACTTTTCTTTGCCAAGCACAAGCCTTTCAGATCAATTACCAAAGGTAACGGGAAGCCAAAAAGCTTCACGAATGGAGACCGGTACCCTATAAATTGAGAGAAATAAAATGAGAGAGTCTCGTCGGTGAAAACCTCCGGGCACCGCGAGGCGACGGGAGTAGAGAAATCAAAAAGAGAGAGCTTGTGTAGTAAAAACTCGTAAAGAGTGCTATCAAGCGACAGCAAGGAGGGAAACGGGAGAGGTCAACTAGCGAAAACCCGCAAAGGGCGCTGTTGGCCGAAAAGATGACTCCACCCCAGGAAGTCTCGGCAAAGTTCCACCGGTTTGAAACACAAACCCATTTTGGTTCGGGAGGAAATGCAAGTTCATTGAAGGTCAGGCGTCCAGTCCAAAGAGCATGTCATGTCCATTTAAAGTTAGCATTATTTTCCTCAGATAAGTCTTTTCGTCCCGAAAGGGACACTTTTTTTTTTGAAGTTTGCTTTCTCCTTTATTTGCTTTTCTTCAAATCCTTTTCATTTTTAACCCTAAGTTTCCAGATATACCGGAAAGGACAGGTGGCAGGTTTGGTTTCACGGAATTCCGTTTCGCAAAGGAAATGCCCCGTTTCGTTGGTACGTTTGTCCAAACCCGATGGATCATGATGTTTGACTGCATTTTAAAAAAAAAAGAGAAATATCCCAGCAAGCCTGCCTTGTACAAATCCCCACAGAACTTCCCTTTGTACAAATCCCCACAGAGCCTCCCTTTGTAAAAATTCCCCAGCGAGCTTTCCCAACAAATCCTTGCAAGTCCGCTTTGCAACAAATCCCCGGCAAGTCCGCCTTGTACAAATCCCCACAGAGTATCCCTAGTAAAATCCCCGTTGAGGATCTCCAAGCAAAACGGGACACAAAAAGAGCCTTACAAGGCAAATCATCACGGAATTTGGAAATACAAGCCTGAGCAGTCTAAAAGGGTTTCGCCATTTGAATCCAATCAATGGCAGGACTTCGCAACAGAAATAAGGACGCAACAAAGCAACTGGAACAATCAAGGTCACCGAACCAACCGCCATTTCCGAACTACAAATTGTTCTATGTTTGAAAAGTTGAAACAGGTATAATCCAAAACAACCGTACAAGAAGCAGGTGTCACCCAAAGAAGAAGGTACGTGGGTACAAGAAACAGTTTTAGCAATAAGGAATCCACTCGAAAGGTAAGTTTCCACGAGATTCCCTTTTATCTTCTACTAAAACAAGAAAATTCAAAAAAAAGAGGTCAGTTAGTATCCTCGAACTTTGTCCCCAGCCAGTCAGCATTAGGGTTTTTAAACCCTAAACTGAACTTTTCCTTTAGTCAGCATTAGGGTTTTAAACCCTAAACTGAACTCTTTTCATTCAGTCAGCATTAGGGTTTTAAACCCTAAACTGAACTTTTTCCATTCAGTCAACATTAGGGTTTTAAACCCTAAACTGAACTTTTCCTTTAGTCAGCATTAGGGTTTTAAACCCTAAACTGAACTTTTTCCATTCAGTCAGCATTAGGGTTTTAAACCCTAAACTGAACTCTTTTCCCTTAGTCAGCATTAGGGTTTTAAACCCTAAACTGAACTTTTTTCCCTGAGTCAGCATTAGGGTTTTAAAAACCTAAACTGAACTTTTTCCTTTAGTCAGCATTAGGGTTTTAAACTCTAAACTAAACTTTGTTCCTTTAGTCAGCATTAGGGTTTTAAACCCTAAACTGAACTCTTTTCCCTTAGTCAGCATTAGAGTTTTAAACCCTAAACTGAACTCTTTCCTTCAGTCAACATTAGGGTTTTAAACCCTAAACTGAACTCTTTTCCTTCAGTCAGCATTAGGGTTTTAAACCCTAAACTGAACTTTTCCTTTAGTCAGCATTAGGGTTTTAAACCTAAACTGAACTTTTTTTCATTCAGTCAGCATTAGGGTTTTAAAACCCTAAACTGAACTCTTTCCTTTAGTCAGCATTAGGGTTTTAAACCCTAAACTGAACTCTATTCCTTTAGTCAGCATTAGGGTTTAAAACCCAAAACTGAACTTTTTTCCCTTAGTCAGCATTACGGTTTTAAACCCTAAACTGAACTCTTTCCTTCAGTCAGCATTAGGGTTTTAAACCATAAATTGAACTCTTTTCCTTCAGTCAGCATTAGGGTTTTAAACCCTAAACTGAACTTTTCCTTTAGTCAGCATTAGGGTTTTAAACCCTAAACTGAACTTTTTTCCTTTAGTCAGCATTAGGGTTTTAAATCCTAAATTGAACTCTTTCCTTCAGTCAGCATTAGGGTTTTAAACCCTAAACTGAACTCTTTCCCTTCAGTCAGCATTAGGGTTTTAAACCCTAAACTGAACTTTTCCTTTAGTCAGCATTAGGGTTTTAAACCCTAAACTGAACTTTTTTTCATTCAGTTAGCATTAGGGTTTTAAACCCTAAACTGAACTTTTTCCATTCAGTCAGCATTAGGGTTTTAAACCCTAAACTGAACTCTGTTCCTTTAGTCAGCATTAAGGTTTTAAACCCTAAACTGAACTCTTTTCCCTTAGTCAGCATTAGGGTTTTAAACCCTAAACTGAACTTTTTCCATTCAGTCAGCATTAGGGTTTTAAACCCTTGACTGAACTTTTTCCATTCAGCCAACATTAGGGTTTTAATCCCTAAACTGAACTTTTTCCATTCAGCCAGCATTAGGGTTTTAAACCCTAAACTGAACTTTTTCCATTCAGCCAGCATTAGGGTTTTAAACCCTAGACTGAACTTTTTCCATTCAGCCAACATTAGGGTTATAAACCCTAGACTGAACTTTTTCCATTCAGCCAACATTAGGGTTTTAAACCCTAGACTGAACTTTTTCCATTCAGCCAGCATCAGGGTTTTAAACCCTAGACTGAACTTTTTCCATTCAGCCAGCATTAGGGTTTTAAACCCTAGACTGAACTTTTTCCATTCAGTCAACATTAGGGTTTTAAACCCTAGACTGAACTTTTTCCATTCAGTCAACATTAGGGTTTTAAACCCTAGACTGAACTTTTTCCATTCAGTCAGCATTAGGGTTTTAAACCCTAAACTGAACTTTTTCCATTCAGTCAGCATTAGGGTTTTAAACCCTAGACTGAACTTTTTCCATTCAGTCAGTATTAGGGTTTTAAACCCTAAACTGAACTTTTTCCATTCAGTTAGCATTAGGGGTTTAAACCCTAAACTGAACTTCTGTCCATTCAGTCAGCATTAGGGCCCCAACCCTAAACTGAACTTTTCCCCAGTTGGTCAGCATTAGAGTTTTCAACTCTAAACTAAGCTTCTCCCCAGCTAGTCAGCATTAAGGCTCCCACCCTGAACTGAACTATTTCCATTCCGCCAGCCTTAGGGCTCCAACCCTAAACTGAGCATTCATACCTTGTGGCCATATCGTTGATCCAATCCCGGAGTTGGCATTTTGGAAACTGAAATTTTTCAATCCTTTCACCAACTCTATAAACTTCCTGGCAACTAACTCACGAAATGTTTCCTAGTAGGACTGGGGAAGAAAATTTCGTTCGTTTGTTTTTCCTCGCAGGTCTGACCTCGAGCCACACGGATCGAAACGACCCACGAGATGAGTCTCAACTCAGAATCAAAGAAGAAAAAGACAAAAAAAGAAGATGTCCCGAGATACCGGAGAAAATGGAAGGCGGATCGCTCCAAGATTTGATTAAGGTCCCGAACTCTGCCAGTCGCGTCTCACTCAGTATCCCAGAGATTAAACAAGCACCTACAACTCGCAAGCATCAAGATTCGGATCGAAGTCTCCAAGCAAAATCAGCTAAGACCCAAGATCAAGTCGCAAAAGAATCATAGATAGGAATCTTGTAACTAGCAGTTGACATGCATATAAGTATTTAGTTCCGTTTCAATTTTTCTTTGGTTGTAATAAGGCGGTCAGTAAAGCAACGGTGACAACAGCAACAGCAGTAACAACAAGCATTGCAATCCCATGGTAGTCCCAGCTGCAACAATTTCCCGAACTACATTGACCTGATTCCTGTTTAGCCCAGGATATGTAGGAAATCTTTGAAGTGAAGATTCGGTCAAATCTTTCAAAAAGTTGCTTCACGCGGAGTTTTCCAATAGGCAAAAATCGCTCATATCCACTCACTTTATCTTTGCACGAAAACCCTTCGCGTTTCCGAACAAAGAGGGGCAACTGCGAGCACATGATTTTTGTTTTACGCAACAATCACTCCAAAAGAAACAAAAATAATGGCAATTGGTTTCGCCTTACAATTTTTGGATTTTTACGTGGCATTTCGTTAGTTATTTGTGATCTTGTCCGTGTTTATTTTATTCAAACAAAATATAAAAAAAAAATATATATGTGATATGAACCGTAATCCGTTTATTAAAAATAAAATAAAAAAAATAAAGAAATATGTGCATCTTTCATTCTATTTTTTGTCATTAAGTGATTTTAGTGTAATTAAATGTTAGTTATGTGTAAATTATTGTTTAAGGTTTTATGTTGTGTTATTTGGCAAATTAATTTAAGAAATTAAAAAGAAAAAAAAAAGAGAAAAAAAAAGAAAGAAGAAAGAGTTTTCGGACTTGGGCCAGTCCGATTTAAAACAAACAGGCCCAAACAACCCAATCCAGAACCCCAGGCTTGGCCCGGTCCAGACCAGCTGACCTCAGGGGCGTCCAAACGACGCAGTTTTGATCTGGTCTGATCTGGGCCGTTGATCTCAGAATGATCAACGGCCAAGATCACATCCCCCGTACCCACGTATAAACCCGACCCGTTCAACCCCGGACCAACCCAACCCCTTGCACTTGAAACGACATCGTTTCCCACTAGCTGAAAGATCTTGGCCCTTCATCTCGCCTCATCCGACGGCCTGGATCTATTCACCCACTAACTATATAAGCCTATGACCATACCCCACGCCCCATCCAAACACCCCCTACCTTTCATCGTCCTCACCACAAACCCCGGAACCCTAGCCGCCCCCATTTCCCTTCACCAAAAACCCGGCGGCATGAACGCCGGTGGCCCTCACCTTAACACCATAGATGCACCTCACCATCCTGAACCCAAATCCACCAGCCACTTAGCTCGAATCCCCTCCCACCTTCTCGAATCTTCATTTGAAGATTCGAGTCGGATCTCGACATACACCGATGTACACCATCTTCACACCAGACAGTCCCCGGACCTCCCTCGTGACCAAACCATGCTTGGTTTGGTCCGAATCTAACCGTGGGAACTCAAATCCCAAATCTGCCATTTAGGAACCCTAGAAACCCCGGGCCTGGTCTGTGTCCGTTTGAGCCAAAGTATTTAGGGTCTAATGGACCTTAATCGAAGTGTTCTCAATTAAAGTCCGTTCAACCCCAAGAAGGGTCTATTCAAACACGAGTTGGTTTTCTGATTTTTTCAAGGGCTTTAAGGTAAGTTTGTTTTTCTTTTCTTTGTCCAGTTCATGTATGTGTTAAAGGTCTGTCCGTATGGCCAAACGTCTGGTTTAGTTTGTGCTTTTGAATTGTATCAACTTTTGTTGCCCACCTTGCCCGGACCTCTGTATTCGATCAAATTTTCCTTCCCTTTACTGATCATGTATATGTGTTGAGTTGTACAATTAATTGAGTTCAAATTCGATTGATTAATTGATTCCCCAGTGCAATTTTTGTTTAGTCAGTACAATTCGAATCATGTGTTTAATACTGTTAGGTGTCTGATCATGGTCTTCGATTGTACATGTCATAATTAGTATAGTCGATTCAATACGTATCGTCGAATAGTTTCAGCTGTTTGAATGATAACAATTTGATCTGTTCTTGATGAACATTGTTTGAATCAAAATTAAGGATCGAGTATAGCTACTTATAGTTGTTAATTTGAATCAGAAATCTAAGGATTTGGTTTGTAGTTGCAATCTGAATTGGTGGCATGTGCACTTGTGCACAACATGTGCATAAAGGCCCTTTTAGAGTTTAAAATAACTTGACAACATGTGCTGTCAGGTTATATTCCTGCTGCCCATGTCTGCTTTTAGTTTAATAAGGTGATTAAAAGGGTTTGTCAGGGAATATCATGGGAGGGTTTATATTTAAATAGTTGAGTGGAAACTGGAAAGAGCACAGACCACATGGGAGGGGTTTCTGATTGCTTAACAGGCTGTGAATAGTTTGAGTTTAGGATATAAAAAGGAAGCAGAACTTCCATTAAAGGGGAGGGGACTGGATTTTAAAAGGCGAGGGAAACATCTTTGAGGAGAAAATAGAGAGGCATATACATATACACATTGAGAGATAGAAGACACTGAAACAAAAATCAGAAACTGTTTCCTATTGTTGTTTGATTTCACTTGTTTCCAACCTGTTCAATCAGTTCTGATCCTCCCAAGTCTTAACTAAGTTTACTGGTTGTGGGTTGCATTGGTTTATGTCTTGAATTTGGTCTATCTGAAGTTTGATTCTACCCCACTGTGTGCTGCTATCATTTGGCTATCTTTCCATTGGCTATAGTTGCATCTTGCACTGGGATTTGTTCTGTTACTATCTGTTGTTACTGCTGCTGTTTGGTGTATGCTACTATTGCTCTACTGACTTCCCTGCTTCTTCGTTGTAAGCATTTCCAGGTACACATTTCAAGCCCCCATATTGGTGTAACTGATTGTAACAATGAAAAGCATGAATTGAAAGGTCTGAAGGAATTATAATCATCTGTTTGTTCTACTTACAGCCCTTTATAAATGTTGTTAAGTTATGTAAACTTTAGTCTGTTAGTTCAATAGATAATGCATTAGTAAGTTTGTACTTAATCGAAGCTTACATTGATCTAAAACCTCGATATGTGATTCGTTTAGAGGTATACGGGAGGTGACTATATAATTCATGTAATGTGTAACCATTTAATGTAATCATTAATTCGAACTTTCCTTTAGTTGTATTGAGCATGTTAGGGCGAATTGGTTTTCCAAAATATTGTCGCAGACAACACAGTTTTAAATCTGGGAGTTTCGATTTCGGTAGGCAGTTCTTTTAGGATGAGTTCCGAATATTGTTAGTAGCACCATCTAATGAGTAACTTTATTAATCCTGTTTAAATAAGTTTGAAGTTAACTCGAGGAGTATTTGGGGTTTAAGTGTAGCGTTTCATCAATCTCGCATATAATTCTTCTATCCCATCAAAAGCATGTTCCATGAGGTATAATATTTCTTCACTTAGTAAATAATTAACCAGATAATTAATAAGAATCCAGATTTGGCCAAAGTATATAATTGAATTAGCATGTATCTTTTTCTTCTACTTTTTTAGAAACAAACACATTAGAAATGTAGTCGCTTTAGAACATCCTTTCTAAAATAATGAGACGAGCCTCGTCAGATTAAAAAATATAAATTGCGAGGCCCTTAATAATTAACCATAATAGATATTTAGAATTTGGGAATGGGCGGTCTAGTGAATTTCTCTGCCTTCTCCAAAGACAATAACACATTAGACTCTTTAGGCGTGGCTTAATTAAATTACATTCTTAAACACGGGTGCACATTGATGTGACCCAAATCCAAATCTCAACGGAGTCAAAATGTGTCGACGACCACGGGTGCATTGATTGTGACATGGTTCGAGATGCATTTTCACGACGTTGCAATTCTATAAAAATCAATGACAATAATAAAAGCGGCTTAAACTTAATAAAAGCACGTAAGTCATAACATGTATTTAAATCAGATATTTAGCTATTATAACAATTTAAGCGACCGTGCTAGAACCACGGGATTCGAGGGTGCCTAACACCTTCCCTCGGGTCAACAGAATTCCTTACTTAGAATTTCTGGTTCGCAGACTTCATTTGGAAAAGTCGAAAATTTCCTCGATTTGGGATTCAAGATAAACCGGTGACTTGGGACACCAAAAACCAAACCTTTCCCAAGTGGAGACTCTGAATTTAAATAAATAATCCCATTTCGAATATTGTCACTTAAATTGGAAAAAATCCCCTCGCGCATTTACCCTCCGGGGCGGGCGCGCAAAAAGGAGGTGCGACATCCATCACTTGTGTGTTTGATATGGCATAGTTAATTATTTTTTATGAAAGATATTATTGTAAAAAATATTTCTTAATATTTGATTGATGAGTATTTAAAGATATGGTGAGAGGCAATAAACCCAAATGAGAATATTAAAAAAATGTAAGAGGCATTGTTGTATGAATGTATTGGCAAATGGAGAATTTTAGATTTTAATATAATGTAACCGTTCGTTTCTTTAGACTTTAATTTAATAATGACTTTTAGCTAGGATTAATGAGGTGACTTTGAGTAAATAGTTATAATTGGAAAAAAATTACATTGGATAAATATTAAATCAAATTTTGATAAATTATTGAGAATATTAGAGATGGTTAAATTAAGAAGAACGTCTGATAAACAAATAAGACATGCTAACTATAGCTTGAACTCAAGACTCTCTAGTTAACAATAGAGCTGTGCATACTGCTCTAACACTACCTTGGGTGGTTAACTGGTGCTAAAGTAAGCCAAGTTTAGTCTCTAAAATATCAATAGGCATTGCCATCTAATTCCATCTCCAGTAATGCAGAGGCCAAGTGGTACTTGTTTTATTTGGATTTTTTTCATAGTATGAAGAAAAGAATTAAAAGATCAAAGAATAAAAATATGAAAGGAGAACATATGTTTGAAACATTAGTACCACAACCCCATAAACCTGGGGGAGTTTGCTTCTTCATAGTCAACTTGGCAAATATACTAACGACGCATGATCGACATGACATTTTGCAAAACCATCACTAAAATGAGTCTGGAACTTCGGCCCAATAAATAAGGTATGTGCACTCCTTTGTCTCGACATCACGAGCCTTTACTTCATAAGAATGGTAATTCACACATTATTCTTTAATAAAATTTGACATGAGACAAAGGAACAATTTCATTTGTTTTATAATCTAGAACAAAAGAAAAACTCATAAGCTTACGTATCACTTCACTATATAAGTTTTGTGGCTTTTATAATATAATTTTTTTCAATTAGAAGTGGAATAATCTGAATAGGTGTGGATAGTTGAATGCACCCTAAGTGAGGTACTTAGATTTTTTCCAGAGACAATGGTTGAACAATTTTTTTTGAAATCCAATGGTTAAAACTATTTTTGAAAGAAAGCTTAGTTGTTAATAAGAATAAACACAACTTTTAGAAAAGCCACTTTAATCAAAACGTTTTTATTTTTATTTTTAAATATTTTTAGAAGTAGAATATTTAGGCAAATAAGAAGGGCATTTTAATAATTCAACTTTTAACTTAAGGGGTTCATGCTTTTAATATAATAAAGATTCAACTTTTAACTTAAGGAGTTCATGTTTTTAATATAATATAGATATATATACATACTTGCTCATGTGTTAGTACTGTTGTAAGTTTATTAATAAAAATTACAAAAATATTTATTACAGATTTGTTCTCCTCTTTTGAGTAAAAATATAATTATCCCTCCCAAATGAAAGATCTCTATTAATCCTTTTACTCTTCTTTATAGTATAAGTTATTAAATGAATGAATAAATAGAATTAATTTTATTGTAATTAGTAAGTTCATCAATAGAATTACAAAGATATTATCAAAAGCAGATTTATCCACTCTTTTGAGCAAAGAATAGAATTATCCTCTCAAATGAGATAGATCTCCGCAATTTTTAGGGTGTTGCATTTCCAAATGATTAACTACACCACCTTGTATCCTAATATTGAAATCAAACAAATAAATCACACAAATTTACTTAAAAGTACTAATCTTAGGATACACATTTTGCGCGTGTATATATAACAATGGGTACAAAATTTTGAAAAGAAAATTATGTAAATATTATTAGACGATGTATTGAGTTATATAAAATTATAAAAGAAAAACTTAAAAAATATTCCTGAAAATGAAGCTATGATTTTGGGTCATCACTTGTTTTAGATATAAATTCTGTGTTCCGAGGCCTTAAAAACCTCTTTCTATCTCACCTCGATTTGCGTGCACAATCCGGGCGTATAGCCGTAAAGCCATTATGTGAAAATCTATGAAAAATGATGAACTTTGCCTTTAAAATGAATTTAAGTTGACTTCGGTCAATATTTTGGGTAAACGGACCCGGACTTGTGATTTGACGGTCCCGGAGGCTCCGTAGGAAAATATGGGACTTGGGCGTATGCCCGGAATCGAATTCCGAGGTCCCAAGCCAGAGAAATGAATTTTTTAAACAAAACTATTTTCTGAAATATTTATGAGTTTTTGGAAATGAAATGTGTTTGAAATTTGATGGTATCGGGCCCATATTCTGGTTTCGGAGCCCGATACAGGTCTTATATGTGATTTAGGTTGACTCTGTGAAATTTGGTAAGAAACGGACTTGAAATGACGTGAATTGGACTTTATTTGAGAAAATTGGAAAATTTGATGTTCTTAAGTAATTTCATGATTTTGATGCTAAATTTATAGGTGTTGATGTTATTTTGGTGATTTGAATGCACGAGCAAGTCCGTATGATGTTTTTAGGTTGGTGTGCATGTTTGGTTTGGAGCCCCGAGGGCTCACGTGAGTTTTGGATAGGCCACGGATTGAAATTTGCTGGTATGTTGCAGGCCTGCAGGCTTCGCATTGGCTTTGCAAATGCGAGCAATGTGTCGCAAAGGCGAGAAATGGCCTGGGCTACCTTGGGTCGCAAATGCGACGAATTTATTGCAAAAGCGATTCCGCAAATGTGAAAGTCCCTTCGCAAATGCGAAGATGCCCTGAACTCCCCAATCGTCGCGAATGCGACAAATTTATCGCATAAGCGACTTTGCAAATGCGAAATTCCCTTCGCAAATGCGAGAGTAGCAGACTTCTGGGTTCGCAATTGCGAGCCCTGGTTGCAATTGCGATACCTGCAACCTGTAAATTCATAACTTAGATGCATTTCAACCATTTTTCACACTTGTTCAAAACCAAAACACTCTTGGGCGATTTTTCAAAGACAACTTCTCTTCCTAATCGATTGTAAGTCATTTCTAACTCGTTTCTTCAATATTTAACATCTTTCACATGATTTCAACTCAAAATCAAAGATTTTCATGAGAGAAATTGGGTGTTTTGGGTAGAACCTAGGTTTTTCAAATTTTGAGGATTTGGACCTCGATTTGAGGTCCGATTTTAAAATAAATTATATATTTGGGTTCGTGGGGGAATGGGTAATCAGGTTTTGGTTCCAACCTCGGGTTTTGACCATGTGGGCTCGGGGGCGATTTTTGACTTTTTGGAGAAAATTTTAGGAAACTTATTTCCATGCATTAGAGTTGATTCAATTAGCAATTATTGATGTAATTAAGTAACTTGTGATTAGATACGAGCAAATTGGTGGTGGAATCAAGAGGTAAAGCGATAGTTGAGACTTGAATTGTGTTCGTGGCATCGAGGTAAGTGTTTGGTTTAACCTTAGCTTGATGGATTAGGAGTTGTGTCCAATTTGCTATGTGTTATTTGTTGAGTACGACGTATAGACATGGTGATGATTATCTATACGTTGGTGTCAAGCATGCCCGTGAGTCTTAAATTGAAATTGTTGTGTTCTTAATAAGTACTACGAATGCCTAAGTTATTGATTTTCTGTGTTGGGCAAGAATTATGATTATTCTCGTGGAAGTTGTTTATGGTTGAGTATTAGTGCTAGATGAGGTTTCTCTTATGAAGTTAAATGTTGGAACAAGTTTGGTTATAGCTGACTCCATTGTCGAGACGTATTTACTTATATTATCGATTCCCTTGTCGGGATAGTGTTGTTTCCTTATTGTTCCCTTGCCGGGACTCTTTTCTTATGATTGGTGTTGAATTGTATATTAGGATCGGGTTGCACGCCGCAACAATATTATATTTGGATCGGGTTGCACGCCGCAACAATATTATATTTTGATCGGGTTGCACGCCACAACAATATTATAATTGGATCGGGTTTGCACGCTACAACAGTGATAAATGATATGGATCGGGTTGCACGCCACAACAATATTTTTATGATTTGGATCGGGTTGCGAGCCGCAACAATAAATGATAAAAGTTATTATTGATTGGTTACAGTTTCCTTATTCTTTCTGCCACAAATTTTAGATTGTTCTTTATGCTTTTCTTCTGAGTTACTGTTGGTAAATGATACTCCCTCGTAGCATGTCCCCCTCCTATCCTTAATTGTATACTTCTATTTTATTTTCCGTTGTATATGATATAACTGCACAGGTTTATTTGGTAGTCTTGTCCTAGCCTCGTCACTACTTCGCCGGGGTTAGGCTAGACACTTACCAGCACATGGGGCCAGTTGTGCTGATACTATACTCTACACTGTGTGCAGATCCCGGAGCAGCAACATTCGAACCTTAGCTTGGGTGGCTGCCTTCAGTCTAGTCGGAGATTCCGAGGTAGTCCTGCAACTGTCCACAGGGCCCGGTGTCTTCCTCTACCCCTTTATTCTGTTTCTTTTACATATTTTAGAAATAATGTATTATCTATTTTTCAGACCTTGTTTGTAGTAATTCTAGACCGTATGTGAAGCGTGACACCAGTCTTGGGTAGTTTTGTTTAAGAAATCATGTTGGAATTATTTAAATGGTTTTATTATGTCTTCCGCTTGTTTAAATTCCGCTGTCTATAAGCTTTTGTTTCATAATTGTTAAAGGGTTAAAATGGGAAAAAGTTAATTTGTTCAAACAGTTGGCCTGCCTAGCTTTCATTAGTAGGCTCCATCACGACTCCCGAGGGCGGAAAATCCGGGTCGTGACAAGTTGGTATCAGAGCTCTAGGTTACATGTGTCTCACAATTCACAGACAAGCTTAATAGAGTCTGAGGGATCAGTACGGAGACGTCTGTATTTACCCCCCAGAGGCTATAGAGTTAGGAAAAACTTCATATTTATTCTTTCCTATCGTGCGGTTTGGTTTCTCAATGATAATTGAATTTTTACTCTATTCTTTCGCAGATGGAGAGAACACGCGCTTCCTCATCCACCGACCAGTAGCCCGAGCCCCCAACATCAACTCCCACAACGGGCAGGGGGCGAGGCCGAGGTAAGGGAAGAGCTCAGCCCAGAGTAGCAGCACCAGCGGCGGGGCCTCAAGTTGACTTTGATGATGAGGTTCCGGCCCAAGCAGTTCTGGTAGGCCCAACTCAGGTCCCAGAGGGGTTTATTGCTACCCCAGTACTCCAGAATGCTCTGGTCCATCTAGTGGGCCTTATAGAGAGTGTCACCCGGGCAGGCTTGCTTCCTGTAGAACCAGCCATCTCTCAGGCTGGAGGAGGAGCCCAGACTCTTGCTACTCGCACTCCGGAGCAGATGTCTGCCCAGTTTCAGACTCCAGCTGCTCAGCCAGTTGGAGCAGTTCAGTCGGGTGTGTTAGCTTAGACCGGTGATGGAGCAGCTATGTCTGCCGATGCTTTATGGAGGTTGGACAGGTTTACCAAGCTCTTCACTACTACTTTCAGCAGTGCAACTTCTAAGGATCCCCAGGATTATCTAGACAGTTATCATGAGGTTCTCAAGAACATGGGGATAATGGAGACCAGTGGGGTTGACTTTGCTACTTTCCACTTGTCTGGATCCGCCAAGACTTGGTGGAGAGATTATTGTTTGGCAAGACTAGCCGGATCACCAGCTTTGACTTGGGAGCAGTTTACTCAGCTATTTCTGGAGAAGTTTCTCCCTATCACTCAGAGAGAGATCTATCGGCGGCAGTTTGAGTGTCTCTAGCAGGGTTCTATAACTGTCACTCAGTACAAGACCAGATTCGGCCCGTCATGCTCTTATCATACTTCCCACCGAGAGAGAGAGGGTAAGGAGGTTCATTGAGGGACTTATTCAGCCTATTCGACTTCAGATGGCTAAGGAGACGGGAAGTGAGATTTCTTTTCAGAAGGCGGCCAATATGGCTAGGAGAGTTGAGATGATTCTATTACATGGGGGTGGTTAGGGGTCTGACAAGAGGCCTCGTCATTCAGGCAGATTCAGTGGTGCCTCGTCTTGAGGCAGGGATTCGTATGGTAGAGGCCATCCTCCTAGGCCTTTTCAGTTAGCACTTCAGGTTTCTCACGGTGCCTCAGGTGGTCTAGGTTCTCATATGCAGTATTCTGATAAGTAGTCCTATAGTGCACCACCAGCTCCTATTAGTGCACCACCGCTCCAAAGTTTTTGGGGTGGTCATGCAGGTCGCCAGGGTCACTCTCAGTTTCCTTAGCCGTATCTCTTAGGTGGATGCTTTGAGTGCGGTGAGTATGGTCATATCCGGAGGGCTTGTCCGAGGTTGGTGGGTACTCAGTCGCAGCAGCAGGGTTCCCGTGCTATGGTTCAGGTGCTAGGTGTTTCGCAGCCCGCTCAGCCAGCTAGAGGTGGAGGTAGAGGTGTTAGAGGTGGAGGTAGAGGTATTAGAGGTGGAGGTCAGGCCGCTAGAGGTGGAGGCTAGCCAGCAACAGGCTATCCTAGACATGTAGTTCAGGGTGGTGGGGCCCAGCCCTGATGCTATGCTATACCATCCAGGCCTGAGGCTGAGGCTTCTGATGCAGTTATCATAGGTACTATTCTGGTTTGTAGCTGAGATGCTTCAATTTTATTTGATCCAGGATCTACATGCTATTATGTGTCATCTTATTTTGCACCATATCTGGTAATGCCTGGTGATTCTTTGAGTGCTCCTGTATATGTGTCTACTCCGATGGGTAATTCTATTGTGGTAGATCGAGTCAATCATTCGTGTATAGTTGTGATTGGGGGTTTTGAGACTCGTGTAGATTTGTTACTTCTAGACATGGTTGATTTTGATGTCATATTGGGTATGGACTGATTATCACCTTACCATGCAATCTTGGACTGTCATGCCAAAACTATGACCTTAGCCTTGCCGGGTTTACCTCGTTTATAGTGGAGAGGGACTTATGGTCATTCTACCTGTAGCGTTATCTCATATATGAAGGCTCGGCGTATGGTCGAGAAGGGGTGTTTGGCCTATTTGGACTATGTTCGTAATTCTAGTGCTAAGGTTCCTTCTATTGATTTTGTGCGTGTTGTTCGTTAATTTCTTGAGGTATTTCCTTTAGACCTACCGGGTATGCCACCCAATAGGGATATTGACTTCTGCATTAATTTGGCTCCGGGCACTCAGCCCATTTCTATTTCGTCGTATCATATGGCCATGCCTGAGTTGAAAGAATTGAAGGAGCAGTTGCAAGACTTGCTTGAGAAAGGCTTCATTAGACCTAGTGTCTGGCCTTGGGGTGCGCCTATGTTGTTTGTTAAGAAGAAGGAAGGATTGATGAGAATGTGTATTGATTACCGGCAGTTGAACAAAGTTACAATCAATAATAAGTATCCATTGTCGAGGATTGATGATTTGTTTGATCAGCTTCATGGTGCCAAGGTATTTTCAAAGATTGACTTGAGATTTGGCTACCATCAGTTGTGGATTAGGGCATCCGATGTCCCTAAGACAGCCTTCCTCACTCGGTACGGGCATTATGAGTTCTTGGAGATGTCATTCGGGTTAACAAATCCCCAAACAACTTTTATGGATTTGATGAACCGAGTGTTCAGGCCTTACTTGGATTCGTTCGTGATAGACTTCATTGATGATATTTTGATCTATTCCCGCAGCCGGGAGGAACATGAGCAACATCTTAGAGTGGTTCTTCAGACTTTGCGAGATAGTCAGTTGTATGCTAAGTTTTCAAAGTGTGAGTTCTGGTTGAGTTCAGTTTTATTCATGGGTCATGTTCTATCAGCAGAGGGTATTTAGGTTGATCCAAAGAAGATAGAGGCAGTCGAGAACTGGACTAGACTCGTATCAGCTACAGAGATCCGGAGTTTCTTAGGTTTGGCAGGCTACTATTGTCGGTTTGTGGAGGGGTTTTCGTCTATTGCAGCCTCGATGACCAGGTTGACCCAGAAGGGTGCCCAGTTCAGGTGGTCGGATGAGTGTGAGGCGAGCTTTAAGAAGCTCAAGACAGCTTTGACTACGATGCCGGTGTTGGTTTTGCCCGCAGGTTCAGGGCCTTACACATTGTATTGTGATGCATCTCGTATTGGACTTGGTGCGGTGTTAATGCAGGATGGCAAGGTCATTGCCTATGCTTCGCGGCAGTTAAAGATTCACGAGAAGAACTATCCAGTCCATGATTTGGAGTTAAGCAGCCATTGTTCACGCGTTGAAGATTTGAAGACATTATCTGTATGGCGTGGCATGTGAGGTGTTCATGGATCACAAAAGTCTACAGTATTTGTTCAAGAAGAAAGAGCTAAATTTGAGGCAGAGAAGGTGGTTGGAGCTGTTGAAAGACTATGATATCACCATTTTATATCATCCGGAAAACGCCAATGTGGTGGCCGATGCTTTGAGTAAGAAGTCAGCCAGTTTGGGCAGTCTTGCTTATATTCTGGTCGGTGATGGACCACTTGCTTTAGTTGTTCAGGCTTTGGCCAATTAGTTTGTGAGGTTGGATGTTTCTAAGCCCAGCCGTGTGTTAGTTTGCATAGTCGCTCGTTCTTCATTATTGGAACGTATCCGAGATCAGTAGTATGATGATCTTTATTTGTGTGTCCTTAGAGAGACGGTGCAGCACGGAGGTGCCAAGCAGGTTACTTTAGGAGATGATGGGGTTTTGAGGCTGCAGGGTCGAGTTTGTGTGCCAAATGTGGATGGGTGTTGAGAGTTGATTTTAGAGGAGGCCTATAGTTCCCGATACTCGACAACATTATTGGTGGAGAAGAATGAAGAAGGATATCGTTGCATATGTGGCTCAGTGTTTGAGTTGTCAGCAGGTTAAGTACGAGCATCAGAGGCCTGGTGGTTTATTATAGAAGATTGACATTCCTTAGTGGAAGTGGGAGCGTATCACTATGGACTTCGTTGTTGGACTCCCATTGACTCAAAGGAAGTTCGATGCAGTGTAGGTTATTGTTGGTAGGCTGACCAAGTTAGCACATTTCATTCCTGTGGCAGCCTCCTATTCTTCTGAGAGGTTAGCCGAGATCTATATCCGGGATATTATTCGTCTTCATGGTGTGCCCGTGTCTATCATTTCTGATCGAGGTACACAGTTTACCTCACATTTTTGGAGAGTAGTTCAGCAAGAGTTGGGCACACCGGTTGAGTTGAGTACAATGTTTCATCCTCAGACAGATGGGCAGTTTGAGCAGACCATTCAGATTTTGGAGGATATGCTCCGAGCTTGTGTAATTGATTTGGAGGCTCGTGGGATCAATTTTTGCCTTTAGCAGAGTTTGCCTACAACAACAGCTACTAGTAAGTATCCCGATGGCTCCTTATGAGGCTTTGTATGGTAGGCGGTATCGGTCGCCAGTTGGATGGTTTGAGCCAGGAGAGGCTCGGTTGTTGGGTACGGATCTAGTATAGGATACCTTGGACAAGGTCAGGATTATTCAGTATAGGCTCCGTACAGCTCAGTCCAGGCAAAAGAGTTATGCCGACCGTAAGGTTAGTGATTTGGCTTTCATTGTCAGTGAGCGGGTATTGCTTCGGGTGTCGCCTATGAAGGGCGTGATGGGATTTGGGAAGAAGGGCAAGCTTAGCCCTAGGTTCATTGGCCCGTTTGAGATTCTTGATCAAATGGAAGAGGTGGCTTACAGACTTGTGTTTCCGACGAGCTTATCAGCCGTGCATCCAGTGTTTCATGTATCCATGCTTTGAAAATATCACGGCGATCCATCCCACGTGTTAAATTTCAGCACTGTCTAGTTGGACAAGGACTTGTCTTATGAGGAGGAGCCGGTAGCTATTCTAGACCGACAGGTTCATCAGTTGAGATCGAAGAGTTTCCCTTCTGTTCGTGTTCAGTGGAGAGGTCAGCCTGTTAAGGTATCGACCTGAGTGTCTGAGTCCGATATGCGGAGCCGTTATCCCCATCTTTTTCCCGACTCATGTACTTCCTTCTTATGTCCGTTCAAGGACGAACAATTGTTTTAGAGGTGGAGAATGTGATAACCCTGTGTTTTAAGGCCTTAAAAACCTCTTTCTCTCTCACCTCGATTTACGTGCACAGTCCGAGCGCGTAGCCGGAAAGCCATTATGTAAAAATCTGTGAAAAATAATAAATTTTGCCTTTAAAATGAATTTAAGTTGACTTTAGTCAATATTTTGGGTAAACGGACCCAGACCAATGATTTGACGGCTTCGAAGGGTCCGTAAGAAAATATGAGACTTGGGCGTATGCCCGGAATCAAATTTCGAGTTCCCAAACCCAAAAAATGAATTTCTTAAAGAAAATTATTTTCTGGAATATTTATGAGTGTTTGAAAATGAAATGTGTTTGAAATTTGACGGTATCGGGCCCGCATTATGGTTTTGGAGCCCGGTACAGGTCTTATATGTGATTTAGGTTGAGTTTGTGTAATTTGGTAAGAAACGGACTTGAAATGACATGAATTGGACCTTATTTGAGAAAATTGGAAAATTTGATGTTCTTAAGTAATTTCATAATGTTGATGCTAAATTCATTATTGTTGATGTTATTTTGGTGATTTGAATGCACGAGCAAGTCCGTATGATGTTTTTAAGTTGGTGTGCATGTTTGGTTTGGAGCCTCGAGGGCTCGCATGAGTTTTGGATAGGCCACAGAGTAAAATTTGCACTTAGGAATTTGCTGGTATGTTGCAGGCCTGCAGGCTTCGCATTGGCTCGCAAATGTGAGCAATGTGTCGCAAATGCGAGAAATGGCCTGGGCTGCCTTAGGTCACAAATGCGCCGACTTTATTGCAAAAGCGATTTCGCAAATGCAAAGATGCCCTGAATTGTGTTCGTTGCATCGAGGTAAGTGTTTGGTCTAACCTTAGCTTGAGGGATTAGGAGTTGTGTCCTATTTGCTATGTATTATTTTTTGAGTACGACGTATAGGCATGGTGACGAGTATCTATACATTGGTGTCAAGCATGCCCGTAAGTCTTAAATTGAAATCGTTGTGTTCTTAATAAGTACAACGAATGCCTAAGTTGTTGATTTTCTGTGTTGGGAAAGAATTATGATTATTCTCGTGGAAGTTGCTTATGGTTGAGTATTGGTGCTAAATGAGGTTTCTCTTGTGAAGTTAAATGTTGGAACAAGTTTGGTTATAGCTGACTCCCTTACCGGGACGTATTTACTTATATTGTCGATTCCCTTACCGGGATAGTGTTGTTTCCTTATTGTTCCCTTGCCGGGACTCTTTTCTTGTGATTGGTGTTGGATTGTATATTGAGATCGTGTTGCATGCCACAACAATATTATATTTGGATTGAGTTGCACGCCGGAACGATATTATATTTGGATCGGGTTGCACGCCGTAACAACATTATAATTGGATCGGGTTGCACTCCGCAACAGTGATAAATGATATGGATCGAGTTGCATGCCGCAACAGTGATAAATGACATGGATCAGATTGCACGCCGCAACAATGTTTTTATCATTTGGATCGGGTTGCGCGCCGCAATAATAAATGATAAAAGTGGTTATTGATTGGTTATAGTTTCTTTATTCTTCTGAGTTACTGTTGGTAAATGATATTCCCCCGCAACATATCCCCCTCCCATCCTTAATTGTATAATTCTGTTTTATTTTCCGCTATATATGATATAACTGCACAGGTTTATTTGGTAGTCTGGTCCTAGCCTCGTCACTACTTCGCCGGGATTAGGCTAGGCACTTACCAGCACATGGGGTGGTTGTGCTGATACTACACTCTGCACTGTGTGCAAATCTTGGAGCAGCAGCATTCGTACCTTAGCTTAGGTGGCTGCCTTCAGTCCAGTAGAAGATTCCGAGGTAGTCTTGCAGGCATCCGCAAGCCCTAGCGTCTTCCTCTACCCCTTCATTCTGTTTCTTTTACATATTTTAGAAGCAGTGTATTATCTATTTTTCAGACCTTGTTTGTAGTAATTCTAGATCGTCTGTGAAACGTGACACCAGTCTTGGATAATTTTGTTTAAGAAATGATATTGGAATTATTTAAATGATTTTATTATGCCTTCCGCTTGTTTAAATTCCGCTGTTTATAAGCTTTTGTTTCATAATTGTTAAAGAGTTAAAATGAGAAAAAGTTAATTTGTTCAAACATTTGGCTTGACTAGCTTTCATTAGTAGGCGTCATCACGACTCCCGAGGGTGGGAAATCCAGATCGTGACAGAAGCGAAATATCGTTCGTCTTTTTACCCATTAAAACTCGAGCCATTTAGTTATTTTCCTAATATCTAGAAATAATCATTTAATTATTTTCATAATATGTAGAAATAATCATTTAACTATTTCTCTAATATTTTGGAATAATAATTTAATTATTTTCATGTATTTATAGATAATCATTTAATTATTTCTCAAATATTTAGCTCTTTGATTTTGAATATCATATTATTTAATTTGAGTCCTTCACTATGAACTCCATTTAGATTTAAGTGTATCATATTTAAAACACTTTACGAGTACTTTCAATTCCTTTCTTTTTCATTTCTTTCGATTTCCCCCGTTTATGCTCCATGTTAACCAAACTATAATTATAATTAAAAATAAGTTAATTACTTCTTCGAAAACGTATTTAATGCTACATAATATCTAAGACCATTAAGTTAGTAGTATCTTAAGGGGGGAGGGATAAATTCTTTCTCTAGAAATTTCTCCTGCCTTTCACTAAATAAGAAAAGTCCTCTACACTTGCCCTAACCTATTTCAGTAGCTATGGTCAATTCAAGGCGATTATATCAAATCCCTCCCAAACCACCTGATATAGATCCTAAATATACTAACACAAATCCTTGTAAGCCCAGTCCATGTTTCAAAGATAAATTAATAGCGGGCGAGCATGTTACACTAATTAATGTTCACACCCCTTCTTTTGGTGGTTATCCATCACTAGCACAAGGATCAAGTCTGCCATCCTCTAATATAAGTTCTACTGGGGTCACCGAATCCATCTTTCATTGGAAGAACAAGAGCGCATCTATCAGCAATGAAAATTTTCAGTCATTATCAAACTTCATGGTAAAAGAATTCAACACCATATTCTTAAAACTAAAGTACAAGAAATTTGAAAACTTCTAGAGAACTTCCCTTTAATTGATCTAGGGGCAGACTATTATATTACTAAATTTAATTGTGAGGAACATATGTTTAAGGTACTACATTATGGTCCGTCGTTTATATTTGGTTACTTCCTTTCAGTCCAAAAGTTGAAACCAAATTTTGTAGCAACGGAAGTTGTTAATTCACTAACAACAGTTTGGGTTCGCTTACCACAATTGCCAACCGAGTTCTACGATGGTATTATACTAGAGAAAATTGGTGATACCATTGGAAAATTATTAAAAATAGATGCTTGTACATCCTCTACTCTAAGGGGTCGTTATGCAAGAATGTGTATAAAATTGCCGCTGGAAGAGCTGGTTATTCCTTTTATCTATATTGGAAATCACAAGCAATATGTCCAATATGAGGCTGAGAAATTCTTATGTAAAAATTGTGGGAAGCTAGGTCATATAGCTTTAAAATGCCAAATCATAAAGGCCATGCCAACTGTTCCATCTACATTGCCAAACAATACATCTCCCCAACCAAATAAAGGCAACAATGCCCAAGAATCCAGTGGAGAAGTATGGCAGACGGTTAACTTTACCAAAAAAAAAAAAGAGAGCCAATGGGAGGGGGAACAAGACAATCCAAAAGCCAGGTATAATCAATAAACTACCACATGAAATACCGGGTAAGATATCCTCTCAATATCCTAATACCAGTTATAATTCCCCTAGCAACCATAACAATTTCAAAACAAAGATCATCACTAATGATAATGATCTTTCTACAAAAGAACGCGTTACCAAGGAAAACAAATTTGTTGCTTTGGAGAATTCGCCTATGGAATTGGATAAAAATGAAATCAGAAATTCAAAAATGATTTTAGGATATAAAACTTCTAACGTGGCTTCAAAGAACTAGACTAATGACTACGTGTCCTCTATGAAGGAGGCTAGCTTAACTAACATGCAATTATCTAAGCTATCTACTGATGAAAATAACATTACTAGTACCTCTCATAATACTCACCAACAGTGTACAAAAGACCCTCTAAACCCTCGAATTAACCCCTATAATATCTTCAAAAACAATAATATTAGTTGCATGGATGAAGATAGTGTCCCACAACACCTATCGCACAATAACATTTTGGATGCAGAAATGGCCAATGAAGAACAACACATGCCTAACCCTATCAATACTCCAAATCCGTTTAATATTTCATCTTCCACAAGCAGCCAAAGCATTTAAATAGATCCAATCATTACTACCCTATCTAAACCTACTTCTCAAAATCCTTCCCCTTCCATTAACTTAGCCCTATAGATAATATAAAACAATACTCCGACAATAACTATGCCAAGAATACCAATATCCCAATGGAGACGATTCAAACTTGTCCAAATCGTAAGACACCAACGAGCACACACAATGGCCAATCCTCCACCAAACTTGAACACTCAGACAAGAAACCAAATGATCTTCTTCATTCAACCACCCCTACCTCAAGATCATCAACTATTGTCCTGGATAGAGTAAGCTCTAATACGCCATGCAATATCATTCAAATGATCCTGGATGGCCAGGAGATGGTAATCATTCTCCAAAACTTACACTTCTTGGCCCAGCTAGTATCCGAGGGGATGCACATAGGCATGAGCAACTACCTCAACCATGTATGGTTGAACAACATTATCCACCCACTAGCCCCTGCAATGAATGCAATCCAAGCCTAGGCAATGAGGAACCATTGGAACCTGCCTCCACATTTCAACCCTCTACAATCATAAAATATGTCAATGGATCTCTCCTTCTTCACCAGGGGAAATCTCGAACATGAATCCAATCTTCATGCCAAGGGCTGCATCTCAAGACCATGTGCAAAATCAAGCCTATGCAACACCACCAGTGAACCATGCACTACCTCCAGGACACCATCCCAATGTGCCAAAACTAGAAGACCACCAAGCGGAGAATGCAGAAGAGATGAACTTGCTAGGATAAGAGGAAATAATAGAATTTTCAAGCCTAAACGAAGTAAAGATATATTTCTTCAGGGAGGTACACGAGAAAAGGTTTATTCTCAGTTGCCCCCGGCTCTATACAAATGCTCAATGGACATTAAGCCTCCACAGGATCATAAGACATGCATGGTGACACTGTTGGAAACTCGAATGAAAAATCATATTCTCTCTTAAATTACTTTGTATTTTCTGAGATGATTGAGGGTTCTTCTGAAGGACAAGCTGGTGGTATGGTCATCTTGTGAGATTCTAGCATTGTGAAATTTCACAACTTTGTTAGGAGGAACTAGGAAATCCACGTCACTATTGAGGTACTTCCTACTCAAACTACTTGGCTTTTTTCCTCTATCTATGTAATTACTATAAAAGACGTGATTTATAGAACAATATAAAAAATATTCATAGTAACTATAAGGGTCCTTGTTCATTAGAAAGTGATTTTAACGATACTTTTAGTGCATATGACAAATTTGGAGGGAACCCCATTAATCGTAGGCGTAGTAATTCCTTATGGAATAGTATTAACAATTGTAATCTTATGGATTTATGATATAAGGGATGCAAATATACTTGGTCTAATCATAGAAAAAAATCAAGTGGCTTATTTATGGAAAGGCTTGATAGAATTTTTGTTAATAACGATTGATTGTCTTTATTTCCTAAGATTGTTGTTACACACCTTCCTAAAACACATTCTGACTATAATCCCTTCCTAATCAAATTTATCCCGAAAAGTGTGAATTATAGTGGTAAACCATTTAGATGGGAGTCTATATGGCGTAGACACCCTGACTTCAACAACATTGTTAAGTAATGCTGGAATAGTAATGACATTGTTAGTGCTCAAAAATTCTTTAAAGATGTTGTGATAAGTGGAAAAATAAAACGTTTGGAGATATATTTGAAAAGAAAAAAAGGATTTTAGCTCATCTAAATGGAATTCAATCTTCTCTATCATATCAAATGAGTTTTTTCATACAAGACTTAGAATCTAGATTACAGCTTAAATACAATAACATTATTAAAATGGAACAAGATTTCTGGAAACTTCGCTCTAGAATTACTTGGCTTAATGTCACGACTCTAAACCCAGACTCGGTTGTGATAGCGCCTCTCATGAAGACACGACCGGCGGACACTTTCCCATTTCAATTTTAATCAATTAAACAATAAGTGTTAAGTCTTAAAACATGATAAAATCCCAAATAATAAGTAGTGAATATTACAGTTTGCGAAACTAAAACCCAACAAAGCTCAATACCGGGGTGTCACCAGTCATGAGCATCTATCAATTTAATACAAGTCTGAAATGTCTACAAAGCTATTACAGAATCACTGAAAGAGAAAGAAAGGAGAAAAAGGGGGAGAAGCACGGGGCTGCGGACGCTGGGTAGCTACCTCGTGAACTCCGAAATCTGCCGGGAGCTCTCAACCCTCACATGCAGGATCTGCATGCCTAAATCTGCACACAAGGTGAAGAGATTAAAGTGAATACTCCAACTCAGTGAGTAATAATCATAAATATAGGCTGAGAAGTAAGAAATCACGTAAGGCACATAACAGGATATAAGGAAGCAGTAAAAGCTAGTAAAAATGGCGAAGCAGTAAAGATGTGTAAAATCACTGAGTTCAGTTTAAACTTCATAAAATGCCTTCTTAACAATTAAGCAAGCAATGACAGGCAAATAGGAAAGATAAACACATAAAGGATCGCCCCACGGGCACAATGTCAACAAATCCGCCCCTCGGGCAATATCTCAGAAACAAAACCAGCCCCTCGGGCTATCTCTCATATCACAATGGGTATCCGCGCTCACTGGGGGTGTGCAGACTCCTGGAGGGGCCCCTTACGGCCCAAGCGCAATATCAAGCCATCTTGTGGCATCATCATTAGGCTCTCGGCCTCATATCAACAAGCCACCTCGTGGCATTCAAATCTCAGGTCTTTGGTTTCTTATAACATAGGCCCTCGACCTTATTTAGTCAAAATTCTCACAAGCCACCCGGGCAATAGTAAAACATGATGCTCAGCCCAAGAGATCATTTAAAATATCAAAACGAAGTAAATACGACTGAGTTATGAAAATAGTAGAATTTAGCATGACTGAGTTCAAGTATAAAGTCAAAATATTGAGGAAATATCAATAAAAATCCCTTAAGGGTTCAAATATAGTTGGCGTGAGGCCCAAATATGGCATTCAGTCCAAAACATGATGATAGCAAATAGTTTTCAATCAAATACATGGTAAAACAGTCATTCGGGATGGACTAAGTCACAATCCCCAACAGTGCACGACCCCACGCTCGTCATCTAGCGTGTGTGTCACCTTAATATAACAGAACGATGTGCAAATCCGGGGTTTCATACCCTCAGGACAATATTTAAAATCATTACTCACCTCGATCCGATCCAAACTCTAGCTTGTGATGCCTTTGCCCTCACGAATTGACATCAAGATGCTCCAAATCTAGCCACAATCAGCACATAACCATTAAAATGTGCGAAGGGAACAAAGCCCACTCGAAAATATCAAATCTACATCAAAAATTCCAAAATTGCTCTAACCCGGCCCCTGGTCCCACGTCTCAGAAACCGACAAAATTAACATCAATAGAATCCTCGTCCTCCCACGAGTCTATACATATCAACAACATCAAAATCGGACCTCAGATGACCCCTCAAATCCCCACTCAAAGGTCTCTTAATCTCAGGCCCTAATCCCTCAATTTCCACTAATACCATGATTAAACAATGGAAAAATGATCATAAACACGAGTAATAAAGCTCAGGGAACTTACCCAACTGATTCTATTCAATTTTCCCTTGAATTCACTACCCTAGCTCGCTTCCCTTCTTCAAAAATTGAGAACTTAGCAAAAATTCGCTAATGAAGATTATATACTTTCTGACCCAGCCATTTTCGCACCTGCGGTCCAGTTTTCGCTTCTGCGGTATCGCTTCTGCGACCAAATCCACCGCATCTGCAGTTTTCATTAAGTTGCCAATTTCCGCATCTGCGATTAAAAACTCGCACCCGCGCTACCGCGTTTGCGCCCACGACACCGCTTCTACGGTTCCTGAAGGACTTCAACTTGGCAGCATCTTTGGCTGCCTTTCACTTCTGCGATCATCGCACCTGCGGCCTCCCAACCACAGGTGCGGTTATGACAGAAACCAAATGCTTCAGCTGCAAAAACTCAATTCCAATTCTTCCGTCACCCATCCGGAATCACCTCGAGGCCCCCAAAACCTCAACAAAAAGCACAAACAAGTCACATACCACCATTCAAACTTGTACCAGTTTTCAAAACACCTCAAACAACATCGAATCACCCAAAATACATTAGATTCAAGCCGAAGCTTCTAAAATCTTCCGATTACGCTTTCGATCAGAAAGTATACCAAACCACATCTGAATAACCTGAAATTTTGCACACACATCCCAAATGCCACAATGGAACTACTGCAACTTCCGAAATTCTATTCCGACCCCTATATCAAAATCTCACCTATCAACCGGAAATTGCCAAAATCTCAATTTTGCCAATTCAAGCCTAAACCTTCCAAGGACCCCAAAATGCATTCCGATCATGATCCTCAGTACCAAATCACCTAATAGAGCTAACCAAATCATAAAAATTTCGATCCAAGATCATATACCAACAAGTCAAATCTTGGTCAAACCTTTCAAATTTCAAGCTTCAAACTGTCAAATTCATTCTGATTACCCTGAAACCCAAAATCAACGATTTACATAAATCATAATACATCACATGGGGAAAGTCATGCCCAAGAACTGGCGAGCAAAGTGCAAAAGCTCAAAATGACCGGTCGGGTCGTTACACTTAATGATGGTAATGCAAACACAAAATTCTACCACATAATGGCCTCCAATCGTAAATGTCATAATGCTATTATGTATTATGCAAATGACAATGGTGATTGGATTTCTGACCCCAAATTAATCCTAGATCATACCCTCACTTACTTTCAAAATGCCTTTAAAACCTCCAAATCCATCACCCATAAAAATGCCATCTTGAAAGTCCCCTTATGTCATACCACTGTTGATTTAACTAGCCTTGATATGCCTATATCAAATATAGAAATTACTAAGGCTATTTTTCCTTTTAGACCTTTTAAAGCACCAGGTCTAGATGGTATACATCCCTTCTTCTACCAAAAATATTGGCACATTATTAATGACTTTGTTACTAATTATTGTCATAGGGTGTTTGAAACTGAAACTTTGATAATAGGTATAAATAAAACCTTTATGTGCCTCATACCGAAATTTTCTAATGCTAATAATCTCAAAAGTTCCAGACATATTGGTCTATGTAATACTTCTTATAAAATTATTACTAAAAATTGTAGCTAATAGGATCAAACCATTCCTCCTTTACCTCGTTAGTCCTCTTCAATCCAGTTCCATAAAGAACAGAAGAGCTAGTGCCAACGCCATTATTATCCAGGAAATCATGAATAACCTCCATAGGTCAAGATATTTCAACTTCGATATGTTAATTAAAATAGACCTAGAGAAGGCTTTTGATAGACTGGAATAGTCTTTTGTATATAGAACTCTAAGATTTTTCAAATTTACCCCAAAAATGACCAAATTAATTATGCATTATATTAGTACAAGCTCTATGGAGATCCTTGTAAATGGTTCTAAAACAATTTTCTTCAGTCCCAATTGGGGTATACGTCAGGGGATCCTATATCTCCATATGTCTTCATCCCTTGCCCTAAGCTACTATCAAGGCGCATAAACCATCAAGTAGACATTTTAAGGTGGGATCCTACTAAAACAAACCAGAAAGGTCCATCTATCTCTCATGTTATATTCATGAATGATATTACTCTAATGGGAAAGGCTAACCAAAAAACGGGTCAATGCATAAAATCATGCATGGAACTTTTTTTTTCATGAATTTGGGTTTTCCATAAATTACTCAAAACTAAAAGTTATCTTCCCAAAAAAATTGTCTCAAGGAAATTACCTCTTACTTCACAAACTTTTTTGGCATAAAGTCTAGTTATGAGTTTGGTAAATATCTTGGCTTCCCAATCCTAAATCACCCTCCAAAACCTATAGATTTTCAATTAGTGTTAGATAAATTGCGTACCCTATAGATGGAGACCCTACAGAGCCCCTAAACTCCCAATTTAGACATGAAAATAGGTCATTCCGGACCTTTTACTCATGGAACAAGAAGACCGATGCCACTATCGCCTCTTGGCTTTGCTTTCATAATTCGACTGGAAGGAAGGGCGACTTTTTGAATTTGTAAGAGTTGTTTAATCGGTAGAAGGGAGGGAGAAGGTTTAGAACATCAATTCCTCTCATGAAAAGACTAACTTTACAGGAAAAGAGATGTTTTACTGTCCCATTGGAAATGTTCTTTCTTAAATATGGCTGGAAGGACAACATTGGCCACAAGTACCTTAAGTGTCATTCCTATTCATTCCATGCAATACACATTACTCCCTACTAAAATCCTTAAACAAATAGATAAAATACAAAGAGATTTTATTTTAGGATCCACTAACTCTTCTAGAAAATTACATCTTGTTAATTGGCAAATGGTTACAAGGGAAAAAGATGAGGGTGGTCTTGGTACGCTCAGCCGCATCTAAAAACATGGTCTTGCTAACAAGACTCACCTAAAGACTCTTGCAAAACCCTACTACACCTTGGGCACAACTCATTTCTATAAAGTATGCCCGAAAAAAGTCTACTATTAACACCTCTTTCATTTAGAAGGCTATCCTTATAGGCTGAAAAGTTTGCAACGAAGGTATATTATGACACCCTTGTACAAACTCCAAAATTAATATCTGGTCCTCCAAATGGATTTACAACCCAAACACCCTCAAAAATTTCATATATGGCCCTCCTAGTAAGGATGATCAAAATCTTTCCATTAAAAACCTTATTAAGAAAGATGAGTGGAATATCTCCCCCTCCACTATTATGAATAAGATTGCTTCAACACCTTTACCTAGTAAAGCTCTTAATAAAGACATTATCAGTTGGAACCCAAACTCAAATGGTTTATTTTCTACAAATCTTGCTACATGCTTTTAGTTTCTAATAACACAACAAATATCTCGTTTAGCTGGATTTGAGACCTCCGCTGCCCTAATAAAATCACATTCTTCCTCTAGAAATACATGCATAATCGTATTCCTTATCGAGCCTTATTAGTACATATCGACATTAATATTGATACAAGGTGCACGATCTGCAAGGAGAATGTAGAGGATATCCAATATATCATTCTGCACTACCCAGCTACAAAGCGCTTTTGGAACAATATGGGCATTCTGACTCAACCTTTGGATAATAACACTCACTAGCTTATTAGCCTAAAAGAGATTTTCATTCAGAATACTAACCATTCTACAGGTTGGGAGATCATATTTCCTTTCTCCATCTAGAACATTTGAAAACAATAGGAATAACAACAATTTCAACAACCTTGATCTTGACCTTGAGGCCCAAAAAAGTTATTCACCAAGCCTGGGAATTTAATTTCTTTACGGAAAAAAACCCTTTCAAAATTCATAAGATCAAGATTGGGATTAAGTGGGATAAGCCACCACCTGGTACGGTTAAATTAAACATAGATGGTGCCTATTCACAAAACACTATGACAACTGGTCTAGGTGGAGTATTCAGAAATAATAATGGAAACTGGATCATTGGTTTTCATAAATTAGGCCATGCAACATCATCCACGCATGCTGAATTAATGGCTTTACAGGAAGGTTTGAGGATTGCAAGAGAGATGAATTTCCTCAAAATGAAAATTGAAACAGACCCTACGGAAATCATCAAGCTCTTATATGAAGACAATCAATATCTTTCTAATATTATTCTTGAATGCAGGTTGTTAATGCACCAGTTGAAGCTCCCAACTCTGAGACATAACTTGAGAGAAGGAAATGAAGTAGCACACCTATTAGCTAAGGAAGTTGTTAAAAACTTCTCCCCTACTAAGTATTTTTATCATGCTTGTCCACCCTTTTTTGTTGAGCCAGAATTAAACAAGAACAAGCGTGGAATATGTAATAGTGCTAAGTTTCTTCCTATTACAATTTGTAATTGTCCAGCCACTCTAGGCAACATGTCACGACCCGACCGGTCGTTTCAAGAGTTATAGCTCTGTTCTCCCTATTTCCTGCTTTTTCTATGCTCTTCAATTGTATTTTAACTTACCAGATTAGTTGGTTCGTCCGGAGTGATTTTAGGGTGAGTTGAGATACTTAGTCTCTTAGGAGAAGGTTTAAGTTGAAAATATTGACCGGATATTAACTTATGTGTAAACAATTTTGGATTTGAATTTTGATGGTTCTGTTAGCTCCATTAGGTGATTTTGGACTTGGGATCGCGTCCGGAATGTGATTTGGAGGTCCGTAGTGAAATTAGGCTTGAATTGGCGAACGTTGAAATTTTGGTGATTTTTGTCGGCAGTGGAAATTTTGATATCGGGGTTGGATTGGATTTTCGGAAGTTGAAGTAGGTTTGTGGTGTCATTTTTGACTTGTGTGCAAAATTTAAGGTTATTCGGATTTGATTTGATAAGTTTTGGCATTGTTTGTAGAAATTGGACGTTTCGAAGTTTATTAGGCTTGAATCCGTATGTAATTCGTGTTTTTAATGTTTGTTTGAGGTGATTTGATGATTTGAATAAGTTCGTATGATGTTGTGGGATATGTTGATATGTTTGGTTGAGGTCCTGAGGGCCTCAGGTTGATTTCGAGTGATTAACAAACAAGTTTGGAAATTGGAAGATTGCTGAAGTTGAACTCAGCTGTCATAATCGCACCCGCGGATGTCTCATCGTAGGTGCGATCCTGTAGAAGCGAGCAAGACATCACAGATATGAGATTGGAGGAGCTGGGCAGAACGCACAGGTGCGATGAAGTTCTCGTACCTGCGATGGTTGTAGAAGCGAATTATAGGCGCAAGTGCATGTTTGGACCGCAAGTGCGATGGGATTCTGCACCTGCGATGACCGCAGATGCGTTCAACTGATCGTAGAAGCAAAGGCTGGATTTTAAGTGATTTTCCACAAAAGTGGAGCTTGGTCTGCAGATGCGGACCCACAGATGTGCAATTTGTACCGCATGTGCGGTTTTGCTGGGCAGAATATATAAATAGAGGACTTCGGGAATTCTTCTCATTTTCACATTTTTGAACACGGGTTTTGGAGATTTTGAAGAGATTTTTGAAGGGGAATTCGAGGTTTATCACTGAGGTATGTTTCTTGAGCCTAACTATCCTTAGCAATGGTGTTTTTCCATAGATTTTCCACTTAATTAGTGAGATTTTGAAGTGAAAATTGGGAGTTAGGGCTTGGGAATTTGGAGGGTGAATTGTGGGGTTTTGGAGGGGCAAATTGTTACAACCCATATTCACATACGTTACTTAATTCCATAAGATAATTGACATAAATCCATTAAGAGATTATATTTAAGATGATAAGAAGTTAATCCTATTGGTCTTCAATTATACAAGGGTGTATAAGGGTGGTTAACAAGTATTAGAAGTTAAATCAAGGATGTTGTAACCTGTATTTTCGGGTAAACCCATAGGTGCTTAATATACTCAAAAGGTGTTGTTTTAAGTTATTTGAATCATATAATATCCTTATCATAAGTCTTGAAGTCAAACGATTTATGAAACAAAAGTCAACAAAAGTTGTCGCAACTTAGGTTCATAATTTTACTTAACCTTTAGGTCAAATATTACTAAGCTTTTCTCCCAATTTACTTGGAATTATGGAATAATATACACACAAAATTAAAGATCTATGAGTCTAGTTTCCAATGCATTAAATCGTTCATCGATACGATCTGGAGTAGAGAGATATTCACGTTTTCGTGAGACTGCGCCAAGCAGCTCTCTATGGGGCCCACATAGGCGATTTAAGACATATGGATATATATAAAAGATGCCTCAACCCATTTCAAGTCATTTTTTCAGTATATTCATATCTTAGTTTCTCTCATAATCCAAGACCCAAACAAAGGATAAACAACACAAATCAAGTGTCGGGAATCCCGTGATGCTCGTAAGTTTCTTGTTCTTCTTGTTGTTGCTCATTTTTGTGTTATTCTAGCTCATGTGGGAGGTTGTTTTAAATGGTTTATGTTCTGTAAATACTCCCTCAAGTTTTTAATATCAACTCTAGGTGATTTCATGTCTTATAAATTGATTCTAGTGCCGAAAAACCCTTATTGATTGCTAGTTTCGCTTCCTTGTTCTTGTGGTAACATTGGAGGAATATTTTATGGAAAATTAAGGTCAAATTGGATTTTTTTTTTCTGTTTAAAGATAAGGAACCTCTTACTCTACATGTATTTAAGATTATCCAAGTTGCGGCTAAGTCGTTGAAGCTAGAACTTGTGAAATATATATCGAAAGGCTTGGTAGTAGTGTTGTTGGTTGGTGGACTGTTTTGGGAGGCTCAATATGATTGTTATTGATATTGTTTGGGATGTTGGTGATTTTTTTGACTTGTGGGAAGTCATATAAATAGGGGAGGTGATGTCTGTTTCGTCGTAAAATAGGTTGCGGTCGATACATAATAGTTATGATGCCTAAACGATAACGATAGTATCATTTCTCTTATTGTAAACTAAGGAGTCGTGAAATTTGCATAGCTTGAGGTTGGGCAGTATATACAAGGTATGTGAGGCTATCCCTTTCCTTATTTTGCACGACTCCGATTGACACAATGTAATGAACGAGCTTCCAAAGATATTCTACTCTTAGAAGCTAGCAGTACTTACATTGTTTCCCTTCTTATGGAGCGATTGATGTTGATGTTGCTTCTCTTACTCTTATGTTATCTATGTTGTTGGTACTTCTTTATTCTTATATGATTCATGATGAATAGTTAGTCCTGATAATGTGTACAGAAGATACCAACCTTACGTCACTCCGAAAGGTTCAGAATATTATTCCAATGAGTCCAACATATTTTATATATATATATATATATATATATATACTATTTTAGTCTACCGAGCCGCGCTATAGTCGGCCGAGTACGACACCTATTGTGCAACCACTGATCAGTTGGGTTTTACCGAGCTCCACGGGGCCGGGTACGATTCTATTGAGCCTTATAATGGCCGGGTACATTTTTACCGAGCTTATTACGGCCGAGTACGATATGATGATGATGATGCCCATAGAGGCGTGTGTTTTAAAAGTTTATGTATATATACATATGTATCATGCATTTCATGTTAGTAGCCCTCAGAGGCACCCAAATGTTACAGTTGTATATTCTCTATCCCTGCTTAGATTATTGTTTGTACTTATGGTTCCCTGCCTTACAAATTTAGTACTTTATTCATACTGGCATCTTTTTTATTTGTGGACGTTGCATGTCATGCTGCAGGTCTTGATAGACAGGCAGACGCAGCTCCCACCACAGTAGGCTGCTTAGTTTTGCGGTTATTGGCGAGATCCCTTCTCCGGACTTGCCGTGGGCTTGGCAGGCATTTTTGTTATAGACATCATGGGTATGTCGGGGCCTTGTTCTGGCAATATTGCAGCACTTATGTTCCTTTAGAGGCTCATAGACAGGTGTCGACTCATTTATAGTGTTACATCTCACGCTTTCGTACGTTAAAATTTCGTCTTCAGTTAATCGACGTAGACTCAGGGATAATATTATCTTGGGGTTAACGTATTTATGCTATTTATAACAAGCAATACGTAAGTGTCATGAAGGATAAAGGGTACACGAATAAAAAAAATGAGTTTCATTGAAAGTGGCAAATTTGGGATAAAATACGAGTCGAGCGATAATACCCGATAATTATGAACTAGTACCATGCAAGGTACCATATAACTATGGTATTATAATGTATAAAGTATATTAAAAATAGGTAGTATTTTTAGGTAATTTGAGATAATTCTTAATTACGAGTAATTAGTTAATTATCGGATAATGGGACATTACCTAGTTAATTATTAAAATATGAGATAAAGATTAACCCCCCCCCCCCAAAATGTGGCAAAAGGCCACCAACTAAGAGAATGACTCTTAGTCATTCTAAGTACTAGGTGGCTATCTAAGATTTATTTGAATTTAACAAGTAAAGACTTATTACAAGTCTTATCCCATTTTCATTTGGACAAAAGAGAACCAAAGACGTTCATAAATCCAAAAGCAAGAAACATACATCATTTCCTAGTTCAAATACTACAAGAATAGAAGCTTAATTCCATCCAATTTTATGGTTCCAAATTCAATTCCAACGAAAATTTGTTAGAATCGTAGCAACGTAAAATTTTACAGTTCTATAAGAGTACGGTTCAATCTTCTCCAAGAGTATTATACGGAGTTTTCCCTGCTCCAGGTACGTTAAGGCTATTCCTCCTTCTTTTTGGCATGATCCATACGAGATAAATGAAACGAGCAAATGCACAACTTTCATAAATGACTCTATTCATAGAAATCCTAGGGGTGACTATATTATTGATTACCCATGTGAATTATTATTATATCTTCTGCTTATGGGTCTCAAAATAATACGCAGTTGAAAAAGTTTATCTGGAAGAAATATCGAGATTATTATATATTTTCATGCATTTCATTCATTTATACATGTGCATTAACCAATGACCAGATGGCATTATATACGCGTATTTATATGTATATATGTGTGTGTGTGTGTGTGTGTGTATATATATATATATATATATAAGATATGGGAAAAGGTTACGACGTTATATACGCACCACCACCTGATCAGTTGGTATAAGTTGATGATATTGCCCACAGTGGCCGGGACGATATGATGGGATGCCCTCAGAGGATTGATGATATTATGTACACCTATACCTATTAATGACATAACATTTATATGCACGTGCATGACATTATAAATGTTTCAGAATTTACAAAATTATTCAGGTTTACAGATGGATTTCTTTATTTCATGTTTCATCTATGTCTTTTACGTACTAACTTTAATACCTTACATACTCAAAACATTTTTCATACTAATGCCCTATTTCACGAGGCCTGCATTTCATGCCCGCAGGTGCAGGTAGGCAAGCTGACGGCCCCCCTTCTTAGGGTCCTTGATCAGCGAGAGCTGGCGTGCTCCACTTGATCCGGAGTTGCTTTTGGTTTTGGTACAATATGCTTGTACATGTATATATGGGTATGATGTGTCTTAGTCCCATCTTTGTACAGTTGTATTTCTATTAGAGGTATGTAGACAATTATGTCCAGTTGGATAGTATGTGGCCTTGTCGGCTTTCAGTTTTGGGTATATAGTTGTCTATCGCCGCCTTGTTGGCTCGCCCACTATAATCCGCACGTATATGCATATATGTCTTCTGGACAGGTTTTCCCCGTGCATGCTACTCTCGTAATTCAACAAATATTATTTATGTTTATATCTTAGTCGCATGCTTAAGGGTGTTCGACAGGTAGGACTCAGGCACTCGTCGCGGCCCATCAGCTTAGGTCGTGACAAAAGTGGTATCAGAGCAGTTTTGTCCTAGGGTTGTCTATAGATCGTGTCTAGTAGAGTCTAGTTTATGGGTTTGTTGTACACCATACTTATAGACAAGAGGCTAGAAGACATATAGGATGTTATCTTCTCTTTTTTATCTCAGATCGTGCGATATAAGAATTCATGTTCCTAATGATATGTTACGTTTTCAGCGATGCCTCCGAAGATTGCAGCCGCCCAAAAGGGAAATTCTGTGGCTGGAGAGACTACAAGTCGAGCGCCACAAGTTACTAGGGCTCGGGGAGAGTCTCAAAGTGAGATTCTATCTCAGACTTCAATACCCTGCCCTTTACAGAAGAGCTCCGAGGGGCACCTACTCCAGGGCCCGTCCCTGTACGTCTAGCTCCTCAGCCAGATGCACTGGGTCAGGAGATGAGAGATGCTATTAATCTATTAACCAATTAGTAGACGCACAGGCTCGGCATCAGGAAGTAGGTATTGGTCATACAGATAGGTCTGTTAGTGCGAGGGTTTGTGACTTCATTAATTTAGACCCTCCGTTATTCACTGGGGCAGATCCAAATGAGGACCCTCAAGTATTTATTGATATAATGCAGAGGACGTTAAGGGAAATGAAGGCCACTGTAACTGAGTCAGTTGATCTAGCTTCCTATAGACTGCGAGATGTTGCAGTTAATTGGTACAAGTCTTGGGAATTGTCCAGAGGTGAGGATGCCCCTCCAGTAGTGTGGTAGGAGTTTATAGAAGCTTTTCTTCATCATTATCTGCCACCAGAGATTAGACGGGCTAAAGTTGATAGGTTCTTGACCCTTCGGTAGGGTAACATGAGTGTTCGGGAGTACAGTCTTCAATTTGATTTGTTGGCTAGGTATGCTTCCACTATTGCATCTAAGCTGAAGGATCGGGTTCACCGGTTCGTGATGGATTAGAGCCTCACTTGCTTAACAATTGTATGTTGGTGTCACTTCAGACAGACATGGATATTTCTCATATTCAGGCATACGCTCAGGGTTTAGAGGAGCGTAAGCAAAAATAGAGGGCCGATCATGAGCATGATAGGGACCAGAATAAGCGAGTAAGGTCTTCACGTCCTTCTGGTGAGTTTTGAGGTAGTCAAAGACAATAGTTGCCGAGATATCCAGCCCAGCCATCGGCTAGAGCACCCCCTCAGTTTGGCTGTAGGAGATTTGATCGTTCCACATTATTTAGGGTGTGGTCAAAATTCCAGGGCCTCAGGTTCTCAGTATAGGGGTGAGTCAAGTCAGATGAGGCCTCCCTTGCCACGATGTGCTCAGTGTGGTAAGTAGAATGTCGGGCAGTGCCATATGGGATTGGGTATTTGTTATACTTGTGGTTATCCATGCCACGTTATGAGGGATTGTCTGATGAGAGGTGATGCAAGCATAGCTCAACCAGTGGGATTTGAAGTTGGTTTGTCATCATCAGTATGCCCCCCTAGGCAAGGTTCACAAGAATCGACGAGTCGTGGTAGAGGAAGAGGCGGAGCATCTAGCTCAAGCGATCCTCAGAACAACATTTACGCATTGGTAGGATGACAGGATCATGAGTCATCGCCTGATGTTGTTACAGGTATATTATCAGTCTCCTCATATGATGTATATACACTAATTGACCCAGATTCCACCTTATCATATGTTACTCTATTGGTTGCTAGTAAGTTTGGAATAAAACCTGATTTGGTTAAACCTTTTGAGGTGTCTAAACTATTGGGGACTCAGTGATAGCTAAGAGAGTATATATGGGTTGTATAATAGTAGTTCATAGTCGTTCTACCGTAGCGGACTTAATCGAGTTAGATGTGGTAGAATTTGATGTTATCATGGGTATGGATTGGTTGGCTTCTTATCATGCCAACATTGATTGTAGATCAAAGATAGTCCGATTTCATTTTCTAGGGGAGCCTGTTTTGGAGTGGAAAGGTTATACGGCATCGCCGAGAGGTAGATCTGTTCGAGCCCTTTTTAGATCTGTTCGTAATTGTATTTATCGACGATATATTGGTGTATTCTTGTTCAGAGGCTAAACATGCAGATCATTTGATTACTATGCTCAGAACTCTACAAAAGCAAAGTTGCATGCAAAATTCTCCAAATGTGAATTCTAGTTGAACTTTGTAGCTTTCCTTGGGCATATCATTTCGGGTGAAGGCATTCGGGTGGATACACAAAAGATTGAGGTAGTAAAGACTTGGCCTAGACCCACAACACCGACGGAGGTTTGTAGATTTCTCGGTTTGGCAGGCTATTACAGGAGATTTGTAGAGGGATTTTCTTCCCTTTCAGCACCTTTGACAAAGTTGACTCAGAAGGGAGCAAAGTTTCAATGGACTGACACTTGTGAATGGAGTTTCCAGGCATTGAAGGACAGATTAAATTCAGCAGCGGTTCTATTGCTCCCAGAAGGGACCAATGGTTACGTTATATATTGTGATGCTTCAAGCATTGTCCTGGGTTGTGTGCTTATGCAGAATGGTAAGGTTGTAGTTTATGCTTCTAGACAACTAAGAAAGCACGAGAAGAATTACTCGACCCATGACTTTGAGTTAGCCACAGTGATTCATGCATTAAAATGTGGATGCAATACTTGTATGGCATTCATGTTTATATCTATACGGATCATAAGAGCCTCTAGTATATCTTCAGGCAAAAGGAATTGAATTTACGTCAAAGAAGATGGTTGGAGCTACTTAAAGACTATGATGTTGATATTTTGTACCATCCAGGGAAGGCGAACGTGGTAGCCAACGTCCTCAGCCATAGATCGATGGGTATCCTATCATATTTATAGCCAGAGAAGAGGGGAATAGCCCATAAGATTCATCAGCTAGCTAGTCTTGGAGTTCGGTTACTAGACTCAGGTGATATTGGAATTACTATTCAGGATACAACAACATCCTCGTTAGTAGCTGAAGTGAAGGAACGCCAATATGAGAATCATGTATTAGTTCATTATAGGGATACCACCTCTCAGAAAGAAAATACACCGTTTGAGATTATAGAAAATGGAGTCCTCATATATCAAGGACGATTATATGTCCTTAATGTTGCAGGGCTGCGTCAACAGGTTACGGGAGAAACTCACTATTCTTGTTATTCTATCCATCCAGGAGCGACAAAGATGTATCATGATATTAGGGAAGTATATTGGTGGGACGGAATAAAAAAGGATATAGCAGAGTTTGTTGCTCAGTGTCCTAACTATCAACAAGTTAAGATTGAGCATCAAAAAACCAGTGGATTATTGCAGGCTATGAAGATTCCGACTTTGAAATGGGCAGTAATCAATATGGATTTCATCATAGGCTTACCTCGTACCCAGCGTAAGTTTGATTCGATATAGGTGATTATTGATAGGCTTACAAAGTCAGCCCATTTTCTACCCGTTAGGATTACATATTCCGCAGAAGATTATGCAAGGCTTTATATTTAGGAAATAGTACAACTGCATGGTGTTCCTGTATATATCTCGGATAAAGGAGCTCAATTTACAGCTAAATTTTGGAGGTACTTCCATATAGGATTGGGGACTCAGGTAAGTCTTAGTATAATATTTCATCCCCAGATAGACGGATAGGCTGAGCGTACTATTTAGACACATGATGATATGTTACGATCTTGTGTGATAGACTTCTTTCATAGCTGGGATGATCATCTGTTGCTTATTGAATTCGCATATAATAATAGCTACCATTCTAATATTCAGATGGCTCCATATGAAGCTCTTTACGGACAAAAGTATAGGTTGCTTATAGGGTGGTTCGATGTTGGGGAAACTACGTTAGTAGGACCAGAATTGGTACAGCAGGCAATCGAGAAAATTAAGCTTATACAGGAAAGGCTATTAGCAGCTCAAAGCCGTCAAAAGTCTTATGCAGATAATCGACGTCGAGACTTGGAATTTCATGTTGACGATTGGGTATTCCTAAAGGTATCACCGATGAAAGGAGTTATGAGGTTCGGAAAAAAAAAGGAAAACTTAGCCCTCGATACATTGGACCATATAGGATCATACGCAAGGTAGGCCAGGTAGCATATGAGTTGGACTTGCCTTCGGACTTGGAGTCTGTACATCCAGTCTTTCATGTGTCTATGCTCCATAAATGTATCAGAGATCCTTCCAGAATCATATCAATTGACGACATTCATGTCACATAGCAGCTATCATTCAAAGAAACTCCCATTGCTATATTAGATAGACAGATTCGGAGATTGAGAATTAAAGATGTAGCTTCGATGAAAGTACTTTGGAGAAGCAACAATGTAGAAGAAATGACTTGGGAGGCCGATGAGGACATGAAGTCTAGATATCCCTACTTATTTCCCCTCCAGAGAAGGGTCTGACTAAGACCTCACAACCTTAAGGTACGTGTATGGATTCTTGTGTTAATTATTGTCATTGGTCGTTATTGATAATTGTGGTCCTATGTCACATTGAATTATTGAGTTTCTAGAGGAAAATTTGGGAGTATTATTGTTATAAAGGCGACTCTACCAAGATTATATAGATCCCGGAGAATTAAACATTCGAGGACGAATGTTTCTAAGGGGAGAAGGATGTTACATCTCACGTTTTCATACGTTAAAGTTTCATCTTCAGTTAATCGACGTAGACTTGGGGATAAGATTATCTTGGGGTTAACGTATTTATGCTATTTATAACAAGCAATAAATAAGTATCATGAAGGATAAAGGGTACATGAATTAAAGAAAACGAGTTTCATTGAAAGTGGCCAATTTGGGATAAAATACAGGTCGAGCGATAATACCTGATAATTATGAACTAGTACCATATAACCACGATAGTATATGTATAAAGTATATTAAAAATGAGTAGTATTTTTAGGTAATTTGAGATAATTCTTAATTATACGAGTAATTAGTTAATTACCAGATAACGGAATATTACATAGTTAATTATTAAAATATAAAATAAAGATTAATGCCCCCCCCCAAAGCGTGGCAAAAGGCCACCAACTAAGAGAATGACTCTTAGTCATTCTAAGGACTAGGTGGCCATCTAAGATTTATTTGAATTTAACAAGTAAAGACTTATTACAAGTCTTATCCTATTTTCATTTGGACAAAAGAGAACCAAAGATGTTCATAAACCCAAAATCAAGAAACATACATCATTTCCTAGTTCAAATACTACAAGAACATAAGCTTAATTCCATCCAGTTTTACGGTTCCAAATTCAATTCTAACGAGAATTTGTTAGAATCGTAGCAACGTAAAATTTTGCGGTTCTATAGGAGTACGGTGAAATCTTTTTCAAGAGTATTATACGGAGTTTTCCCTACTCCAGGTATATTAAGGCTATCCCTCCTTTCTTTTTGGCATGATCCATACGAAATAAACGAAACGAGCAAATGCACAACTTTCATAAATGACTCTATTCATAGAAATCCTAGAGGTGTCTATATTCTTGATTCCTTATATGAATTATTATTATATCTTCTGTTCATGGGTCTTAGAATAATACGCAGTTGAAAAAGTTTATCCAGAGGGAATATCGAGATTATTAAATATTTTTCATGCATTTCATTCATTTATACATGTGCATTGACCTATGGCCAGATGGCATTATATACGCGTATTTATATATATATATATATATATATATATATATATATATATATATATATATATATATATATATATATGTAAATAGGATATGGGAAAATGTTACGACATTATATACGCACTAGCACCTGATCAGTTGGTATATGTTGATGATATTGCCCACAGTGGCCGAGACGATATGATGGGATGCCCTCAAAGGCTTGATGATATTATGTACATCCATACCTATGCATGACATGACATTTATATTCATGTGCATGACATTATAAATGTTTCAGAATTTACAAATTTATTCAGATTTACAGATGGATTTCTTTATTCCATGTTTCATCTATGTCTTTTACGTACTGACTTTCATGCCTTACATACTCAGTACATTATTGTATTGATGCCCTATTTCACGGGGCCTGCATTTCATGCCCGCAGGTGCAGGTAGGCAAGCTGACGGTCCCCTTTCTTAGGATCCTTGATCAGCGAGAGTTGGCGTGCTCCACTTGATCCAGAGCTGCTTTTGATTTTGGTACAATATGCTTGTACATGTATATATGGGTATGACATGGCTCAATCCAGTCTTTGTACAGTTGTATTTCTATTAGAGGTCTGTAGACAGTTATGTCCAGTTGGATAGTATGTGGCCTTGTCGGCTTTCAGTTTTGGGTATATAGTTGTCTATCGAGGCCTTGTTTGCTCGCCCACTGTAATCCGCACGTATATGCATATATGTCTTATGGATAGGTTTTACTCGTGCATGCTACTGTCATAATTTAGCAAATATTATTCATATTTATATCTTTGTCGCGTGCTTAAAGGTGTTCGACAAGTAGGACTCGGGCACTCGTCGTGGCACATCGGGCACATCGGCCTTCGAAGGCCGAGTTGAGAGGCAAGGACATTGCGAAGTAGAATTTTTGCTCGGTTTGAGGTAAGTAATGCTTTTAAACTTGGTTCTGAGGGTTCGAAACCCCAAACTACGTGTTATGTGGTTAGTATTGAGGTGATGCACATGCCAAGTGACGGGCGTGCGGGTGTGCACCGTGAGTTCGGGACCTGGTTCCTTCCATGGTACCGTTTAGTGACTCTTTCTTGTTGATATCCGTGTTTCCATTATGTGATAAAGTAAATGAGTTATAAAACATGCTATATATCATGTTACGGTTTTACGCCGATACTGTTGGGACCCCTAGTGGTCATTTCTTGTTATCATCTCACTTATTCATTGATATTCTGTACTCAGTCATATTCATGCATTTCATATCATATCTTAGTCTCAGTTATTATTTATTGGCATATAATATCATTGTTTCGGGCTAGTTTTCATGGCATTATGAGCCCGTGGGTGAGATTGGAGAGTGATGACTGAGTAATGCTGAGAGCCTGATTATGAGTGACAGTTTTGGGATCGGGCTGCACGCCACATCGATTATATTGATTTGCGATAGGTCTTGGGTTAAACGAGCCCCTCCAGAGTCTGTACACACCCCCAATGTGCGCAGTTGATATTATTATTGGATACAGATCTTCTCCATGAGGTTGGATTGGCTTATGTCCTCGGTATTGGAGACTTATGGTCAGTGATGTATATATTCCGGATGGATCTTCCCTGGGTCGTGTGAGCCATATACAGTACCGAGTGGTTGTGAGGATATTATTATTACCTGGAGGTGGATCTTCTCCATAGGGCTGGATTGGCCTTCCTCAGTACTGATTGACTGCTGTTAGAGATGTATATAATCCGGGATGGATCTTCCTTGGGCCGTATGAGCTATATACAGTACTGAGTTGACGAGTATTTGAGAGTGTGAGCACATGATATATTCAGCATAGTACATCATGTGCATTGTCATGTAGATGTAGCAGAGTTTTATTTGTTACCTTGTTCGTATCTGCTCTATCTTAATGTTTTAGCTGTCTATCAAATTGAAAGCATACATATGTTTCTGCACATATATTTCTATTATTTTGTAGTGGTTGATTTCGTCACTACCTTTTAGTCCATAGTTTGGACTCATTACTTACTGAGTTGGTGTACTCACGTTACCCCCTACACTTTGTGTGTAGATTCAGGCACTTTTGGTCCTAGTGGCAGTCGTTGATCGAGGCTTCATGATTTAGGAGACTATTGAGGTATCTACACGGCGTTCGCAAGTCTTGACTCTCCTTCTTTATCTCCAGATGTATTTTAGTTTGTTTCTTTAAACATTGTAATAGACTATGTTCTCCTCTAGACACTCATGAACTTAGTGACACCCTAATTTTGGGTAGTTATATCATAATTTGGATTTTATTTTGTTTTTAAAAATGTTCCTTAATAAATAGTCACTTTCGTGTTTATTGTTTAAAAATACTTTTGCAGTGTTGGGTTATTGAGTTGAGGCTTGCCTAGTTTCACGATAGGCGTTATCACGACAGGTCGAGTTTTGGGTCGTGAGAAGTTGGTATCATAGCCTAGGTTACATAGGTCTCACGAGTCATGAGCGGGTTTAGTAGAGTCTTGCTGATCGGTACGAAGACGTCTATACTTATCTTCAAGAGGATGCAAAACCTTTAGAAAAAACTTCACATTCTTGAATTCTTGTCGTACGAATCTGTTGATTCTGGTAACTAAACTTCTATTATTCTATTCTCTCTTAGATGGTGAGGACACGTGCTACTGAGCAGGACGGATAGCCACCAATACCACCACTTGGGGCTGCGAGAGGCTGAGGTTGCGGTCGAGGCCGTGGCAAGGGTAGGGTGCATCCCGCAAAGCAGCTAGGGTGGCACCTGCAGACCTACCAGTTGACCCAGTTTAGGTTCAGGTTCCGATTGTAGATGTACCAGCAGAACCAGCTCAGGCACGAGCCGTGCTTAAATTTTGACCGTGTGCCCCAGTCTTGCTCAGGCGGTCTTTGTTTCGGCCGCAACAGATACTTTTCATGCCAAAAAAGGTGCTCAGACTCCCGCCGCACACTTGGGCAGGTGGTACAGGGACTTCAAACATCGGGGGTACTACCAGCCCAGCTGGTTGCAGCTACTCAGGACTATATGGTTCTTGTCATGCCTGATGATGAGCAACATAAATTGGAGAGGTTTGGTAAACTTCAACCTCCGACTTTCAGCGGTGCAGAGGGCGAGGATGCCCAAGGTTTCTTGGATGAGTGTCAGAGGATTCTCCATACAGCAGGTATTTTAGAGACTAGTGGGGTCTCATTTACTACCTTTTAGTTCTCTAGGCTGCCTTCACTTGGTAGAAGGCTTATGAGAGGCATAGGGCAGTTGGTGCAGTGCCCCTTACCTGGAAGGAGTTCTCCATTCTCTTTTTGGGTAAGTATGTGCCGCAGTCTCGTAGGGAGGAGCTGCGTAGATAGTTTGAGCAGATGCGTCAGGAAGACATGACTTTGATGCATTACGAGATGAGATTTTTGCGCTAGCCCATCATGTTGTTTGGTTGTCTCCCACGGACAGGGAGAGGATCAGGAAGTTCGTGGATGGCCCCGCATATCAGCTATGGATTCTTATGACCAGAGGGGGTGTTTGGTGCTTCTTTTGAGTAGGTGGTTAATATTACTCGGGAGATAGAGTTGGTTCACTGCTAGGAGCGAGTTGAGAGGGAGGCCAAGAGGCCTCGGGGATCTGGTAGTTTTGGTGGCGTTTCTTCTGGAGGTCAGTTTCACCACGGAAAGGAGCGTCCCCACAGGCATGCTCAGACGACTTGTCCAGTTCACCGTGGTACATCATCTAGCCATAGTTCTCATAGTTCTTTGAAGGGTCACTCATCTCTTAGTGCCCTTCCAGCTCAGAGTTCGTCTCATGCACCATCAGCTCAGGGTTCATCTATGTCTGGTCATTCTAGCAATTATCCCGGTGCTCGCGGCTCCCTTTTGTCTCCACCGTCATTTACAAGGCGAATTTCTTTGAGTGTGGGGATTTGGGTCATATCAAGAGGTATTGTCCCCACCTTTTGGGAGGTTCATCTCAGCAAAGGAGTCAGCTTTCAGCTTTAGCACCAGTCACTTTACCACCCGCCCAGCTAGCTTGGGGTGGATGTCAGTCAGCTAGGGGTCACCCTAGAGGGGGAGGCTGATCAGGTGGCGGTCAGGCCCGTTTCTATGCACTCCCTGCCAGACCTGATGTTATTGCTCCAGATGTTGTGATCATAGGTATTATCTCAGTTTGCCACAAGGATGCCTCTGTATTATTTGATCCTGGTTCCACTATTTCATATGTGTCGTCGTATTTTGCTCATTATTTTGATATGCCCCGCGAGTCTCTTATTTCATCTGTTCATGTATCTACGTCGGTGGGCAATACTATTATTGTGGACCGTCTATATCGGTCGTGTATAGTGACTATTAGGGGACTAGAGACTAGACTGGATCTGTTGCTGCTTAGTATGGTTGACTCTAATGTGATATTGGGCATGGATTGGTTGTCTACGTGTCATCCTATTCTGGACTGTCACGCTAAGACGGTGACGTTGGCTATGCCGGGAGTGCCATGGATTGAGTGGCGAGGTTTGTCGGATTATGTCCCCAGTAGAGTGATTTCATTATTGAAGGCCCAACGGATGGTTGGGAAGGGTTGTCTTTCTTATTTGGCCTTTGTGAGGGACGTCACTGCAGACACTCCTACTATTGATTCAATTCCCGTGGTGAGGGATTTTCCGGATGTGTTTCTTGCAGGCCTATTGGGCATGCCGCTAGACAGTGATATTGACTTCGGTATTGATTTGATGTCGGGCACTCAGCCTATTTCTATTCCAGTGTAACGTATGGCACTAGGGGAGTTAAAGGAATTGAAGGAGCAGCTTCAGGAACTCCTTGATAAGGGGTTTATTCGGCCTAGTGTGTCACCTTGGGATGCACCAGTTCTATTTGTGAAGAAGAAGGATGTCACCATGAAAATGTGCATTGATTACAAATAGTTGAACAAAGTCACAATCAAGAATAAGTATCCTTTGTCTCGTATTAATGATTTATTTGACCAGCTTTAGGGAGCGAGGGTGTTCTCCAAGATTGATTTAAGGTCAGGGTATCACCAGTTGAAGATTAGGGACTCGAACATTCTTAAGACAACTTTCAGGACCCGATATGGTCATTATGAGTTCCTTGTGATGTCTTTTGGGTTGACAATGCCCCAGCAGTGTTCATGCATTTGATGAATAGTGTGTTCCAACCTTATGTCGACTCGTTTGTTATTGTATTCATTGATGATATCCTATATACTCTCATAGCCAAGAGGAGCATGCCCAGCATTTACGGATTGTGTTGTAGTGGTTGAGGGAGGAGAAACTTTATGCTAAGTTCTCCAAGTGTGAGTTTTGGCTCAGTTTAGTGGCGTTCTTGGGAAACGTGGTGTCCAGTGAGGATATTCAGGTAGATCTATAGAAGATAGAGGCAGTCCAGAGTTGTCCTAGACCGTCCTCAGCCATAGAGATTCGTAGCTTTCTTGGTTTGGCGGGTTATTGCCATTGGTTCATACAGGGTTTCTCTTATATTGCATCGCCCTTGACCAAATTGACCTAGAAGGTTGCTCCTTTCAGGTGGTCGGATGAGTGTGAGGCAAGCTTTCAAAAGCTCAAGATTGCCTTGACCACAACTCTAGTGTCAGTTCTGCCATCATCTTCTAGCTCTTATACAGTATATTGTGATGCAAAAGGGTAGAGGGATTGTTTATGCTTCGTGCTAGTTGAAGCCCCGTAGGAAGAACTACCCTGTTCATGATTTGGAGTTGGCTGCCATTGTTCACTCATTGAAGATTTGGAGGCACTATCTCTATGGTGTGTCTTGTGAGGTGTTTACTGATCATCGTAGCCTCCAGCACTTGTTCAAGCAAAAGGATCTTAATTTTAGGCAGCGGAGATGGTTGGAGCTGCTAAAGGACTATGATATTACCATTTTGTATCATCTGGGAAAAGCCAATGTGGTGGCCGATGCCTTGAGTAGGAAAGTAGTAAGTATGGGTAGTCTTGCATTCCAGTCTGTTGGGGAGAGACATCTCACAATTGATTTTCAGGCTTTGGCCAATTAGTTTGTGGGATTGGATATTTCGGATCCCAGTCGGGTAAATAGCTTGTGTGGTTTCTCGGTCTTCCTTGTTTGATCACATCAAAGAGCGCCAATATGATGATCTTCATTTGCTTTTCCTCAAGGACAGGGTTCAGCATAGTAATGCCGGAGATGTGACTATTGGTGATGATGGGGTATTGAAGATGTAGGGACGGATATGTGTGCCCAATGTGATAGGCTACGGGAGTTGATTCTAGAGGAGACCCATAGCTCGCGGTATTCCATCCATCTGGGTGCTGCAAAGATGTACCAGGATTTGAGACAACACTATTGGTTGAGGAGGATGAAGAAATATATAGTTGGGTTTGTAGCGCGGTGTCTCAACTGTCAGCATGTGAAATATGAGCATCATAGTCCGGGTTGTTTGCTTTAGCAGATAGAGATTCCATAGTGGAAGTGGATGCAGATCACCATGAATTTCGTAGTTGGGCTCCCACGGACTTTGATGGAGTTCGATGCTATTTGGGTGATTGTGAATCGGCTGACCAAGTTCGCGCACTCATTCCTATGTGTACTACCTATGCATCAGAGCGGTTGGCTGACATTTACATCAGTGAGATTGTTCGCCTTCATGGAGTACCAGTTTCTAGCATATTAGACAAAGGCACACAGTTTACATCGCAGTTTTGAAGGGTCATACAACAAGGGTTGGGAACTCACGTTGAGTTGAGCACAACATTTCACCATCAGACAGACGGACAGTCAGAGCGCAGTATTCAGATATTGGAGGACATGCTACGTACTTGTGCCATTGATTATGGGGATTCATGGGACCAATTTCTACCACTCGCGGAATTTTCTTACAACAACAGTTATCAGTCGAGTATTCAGATGGCTCTGTATGAGGCTTTATATGGGAAGCGGTGTAGATTTCTAGTGGGTTAGTTTGAGCTGGGTGAGGATAGTCTTTTGGGTATAGACTTGGTTCAGCATGCATTGGACAAGGTGAAATTGATTCAGGAGCGGCTACGCACGGCGCAGTCGAGATAAAAGAGTTATGCTGAAAGAAAGGTCTGTGATGTGTCTTACATGATTGGGGAGAAAGTCTTGTTGAAGGTTTCACCCATAAAGGGTGTTATGAGATTTGGGAAGAAGGGCAAGTTGAGCCCTCGTTTTATTAGGCCATTTGAGGTGCTTCGGAGGATCGGGGAGGTGGCATATGAGCTTGCTTTGCCACCTAGCTTGTCGGGTGTGCATCCAGTATTTCATGTTTCTATGCTTTAGAAGTATATCGGTGATCCATCTAATGTTTTGTATTTCAGAACGGTCTAGTTGGATGGTGATTTTACTTATGATGTGGAGTCGGTGGCTATTTAGGGGTGTCAGGTTCAAAAGTTGAGATCAAAAGATATAGCATCAGTGAAAGTCTAGTGGAGAGGTCATCCCGTAGAGGAGGCTACTTGGGAGACTGAGCGAGAGATGCAGAGCATATAACCACACCTATTTGAGGCTCCAGGTATGTTTCTAGACTCATTCGAGGACGAATGTTTGTTTAAGAGGTGGAGGATGTAATGACCCGGTCGGTCGTTTCGAGAGTTATAACCCCGTTCCCCCTATTTTCTGCTTCTTCTGTGTTCTTCAGGTGTATTTTGACTTACCGGGTTAGTTGGTTCGGGTCCGGAGTAATTTTGGGATGAGTTGAGACACTTAGTCTCTTAGGAGAAGGTTTAAGTTGGAAAAATTGACCAGATATTGGCTTATGTGTAAACGACCCCAAATTTGAATTTTGTTGATTCCGTTAGCTCCGTTTTGTGATTTTGGAATTAGGAGAGCGTCCGGAATATGATTTGGAAGTCCGTAGTGAAATTAGGCTTGAATTGTCGAAAGTTGGAATTTTGGCGATTTTGGTCGGCAATGGAAATTTTGATATCAGGGTTGGATTGGATTTTCGGAAGTTGAAGTAGGTTTGTGGTGTAATTTTTGACTTGCATACAAAATTTGAGGTCATTCGGATGTGATTTGATAGGTGTTGGCGTTGTTTGTAGAATTTGAAGTTTCGAAATTCATTAGGATTGAATCTGTGCGTAATTCGTATTTTTGATATTGTTTGAGGTGATTTGATGATGTGACTAAGTTCGTATGATATTGTGAGATAGGTTGGTATGTTTGGTTGAGGTCCCGAGGGCCTCAGGTTGATTTCAGGTGATTAACGGAACACGTTTGGAATTTGGAATAATGCTGAAGTTGAACTCAGCTGTCATAATCCCACCTGTGGATGTCTCATCGGAGGTGCGAGCCTGCAGAAGCGAGAAAAAGATTGCAGATGCAAGATTGGAGGATCTGAGCAGAAGACGCAGGTGTGATGAAGTTCCCACCATGCGATGGTCGCAAAAGCGGATTATGGGGCGCAGGTGTGATGGGATTCTGCACATGCGATGACCGCATATGCGGTTAATTGATCACAGAAGCGAAGGCTGGATTTTAAGTGATTTTCCGCAGAAGCAGAGTTTGGTATGCAGATGCGCAATTTGTACCGCAGATGCGGTTTTGCTGGGCAGAATATATAAATAGAGGACTTCGGGAATTATTCTCATTTTCACATTTTTGAACACGGGTTTTGGAGATTTTGAAGAGATTTTTAAGGGGAATTCGAGGTTTATCACTAAGGTATGTTTCTTGAGCCTAACTATCCTTAGAAATGGTGTTTTCCTGTAGATTTCTCACTTAATTAGTGAGGTTTTGAAGTGAAAATTGGGGGTTAGGGCTTGGGAATTTGGAGAGTGAATTGTGGGGTTTTGGAGGGGCAAATGATGTCGTATTTTGATGAATTTAGTATGGTTAGACTCGAGAGTAAATGAGCTTTCGGGTTTTGTGACTTTTGTCGAATTTTGAGACATGGGCCCTGGGGCCGGGTTTGAGCCGATTTCGGATTTTGTCTATGAAATTGTGTTTTTTCTTGTGGAATTGATTCCTTTAGCCTATATTGATCGTATTGTATTGCTTGTGACTAGATTGGGGGCGTTCGTAGGCCGAGTTCAGAGGAACGGACATTGTAGAGTAGGATGTTTGCTCGATTTGAGGTAAGTAACACTTTCAAACTTGGTTCTGAGGGTTCGAAACTCCGAACTACGTGTTATGTGGTTAGTATTGAGGTGACATACATACCAAGTGATAGGCGTGCAGGCGTGCACCGTGAGAATCGGGACCTGGTTCATTCCATGGCACCGTTTAATGACTATTTTTTGTTGATATCCGTGTTTCCATTATGTGATAATGTAAATGAGTTGTAAAACATGCTAGATATCATGTTAGGGCTTTACGTCGATACTGTTGGGACCCCTAGTGGTCATTTTTTCTGTCATCTCACTGATTCATTGATATTCTGTACTCAGTCATATTCATGCATTTCATATCATATCTCAGTCTCAGTTGTTATTTATTGGCGCATCATATCATTGTTCCAAGCTAGTTTTCATGGCATTGTGAGCCCGTGGGTGAGATTGGAGAGTGATGAATGAGTGAGGTTGGGAGCCTGATTATGAGTGACAATTATGGGATCGGGCTGCACGCCGCAGCGGTTATATTGATTTGTGATAGCGCATGGGCTGAAGGAGCTCCTCTAGAGTCTGTACACACCCCTAGTGAGTGCAGTTGATATTATTATTAAAGATGGATATTCTCCATGAGGATGGATTGGCCTATGTCCTCATTACTAGAGACTGATGGTCAGTGATGTATATATTCCGGGATGGATCTTCCCTGGGCCGTGTGAGCTATATACAGTACCGAGTGGTTGTGAGGATATTATTATTACCTGAAGATGGATCTTCTCCATAGAGTTGGATTGGCCTTCCTCAGTACTGATTGACTGCTGTTAGAGATGTATATAATCTAGGATGGATCTTTCCTAGGCCATATGAGCCATATACAGTACTGAGTGGACGGGTATTTGAGAGTGTGAGCACATGAGATATTCAGCATAGTGTATCACATACAACATGTGCATTGGCATGTTGATGTAGCAGAGTTTTAATCTTTACCTTGTTCGTATCTGCTATATCTTACTGTTTCAGCTATCTATTAAATTGAAAGCATGCCTACGTTTTGTCACATATATTTCTATTATTTCTGTTGCGGTTGAGTTCGTCACTACCTTTCAGTCTATAGTTTGGACTCGTTACTTACTGAGTTAGTGTACTCACGTTACCCCCTGCACCTTGTGTGCATATTCAGGCACTTTTGGTCCCAGTGGCAGTATGTGATCAAGGTTTACTGCTTTAGTTGTTGTGTTTGCTCATCTTTCATCAAGTTGTGTGAGATTTTGGTTTAGTTGTCTTCAAGTTCAGAGATTTATTTTCTGTTTCTTATGCTTTGTTGCTACCTGCTGCTGTTAGGTACGCCAAAACACACTTGTACTTCTCTTTGAATATGAAAATGAAGTTCTTTAGTTTGTTGATTCCATGACTATGCCTATTTTTGAGTTTCTTGTATTTGTTTGCTACATGTGCTTCCTTGTGGTTCTCTGTTAATATCAGTTGTTTGTTTGTTTGATCATTAGTTGAAATTTTGTTTGAAACCATTCTTAAAATAATTCAACTGCTATTGATATTCATTTATCATGCTAAAGCATGTTAATAGTCAATATTTAAACCTCTCATGATGTTATTAGTCATGTAACTCTTGGTATCATGAAAATTTGTACCAAATTGTTGTTAGTGATGTACTTACACATGAGAGAATGGGGTTTGGAAAGCATGAGCATTTGCAGGCCAGAGTTTGGATTTTATGTATTGAAATGCATCTTTAATTTCAAAAGGTGTTAGTTTAGTGTGTATTAGTGAGCTTTATTGTAAAAATTGAGGCTATGATCCACGTTTGTGATGCAATGGAGCCTGCTTTGGAATTTTTCTGGATTTATACTAATGACTGAATCACTATTGCAACAGTTAATGTCTGAGTAAATTGATTCAAACTTGGTTTTAAATGAGAAAATTTAAAAAGGATTTAAAGTGAGCAAACCATGATTCTGTAAATATCAACTAGTTGAATCAATGAGTTTTTCTTTGTGTTCCTGTGACTTTAGGTATTAATGATGTTTGTTATCTTTGAAATGTGATCTTTGATTCAATGACTCGTTACTGTAAGTTTAATATCGTGCTACTCAGTGGTTTTCTAAATGATGAAAATTCCTCCTGCAAATACATTTCATGTGAAATTATACGATGTTTCGAACTTGGGCCTGTAACTTGTTTAAGCCCGATTTCAGTCATGGGATTATCTTGGCTTGGGGTTAATTCATGCCCATCTTGACTTGGGCTCAGGGCTTTTTATCCATTGCCACACCTTTGACTAGATTGACCCAGAAGGGTGCTCCATTCCGTTGGTCCGATGATTGTGAGGCAAGCTTTCAGAAGCTCAAGATAGCTTTGACTACAACACCGGTTCTAGTGTTGCCTTCTGGTTTGAGGAAGTATACAGTGTATTGTGATGCTTCACGTTTTGGCTTGGGTTGTGTATTGATGTAGGAGGGACGAGTAATTGCATATGCTTCAGCTGAAGATTCATGAGAAGAATTACCTCGTGCATGACCTAAAGTTAGCCGGGATTGTTCATGCTCTTAAGCTATGGAGGCATTAACTGTATGGGGTGTCATGTGAGGTTTACACTGATCATCGCAACTTACAGCATTTATTCAAGCAAAGAGATCTCAATTTGAGGCAGCGTAGATGGCTTGAGTTACTGAAGGATTATGGCATCACCATTCTTTACATCCGGGCAAGGCAAATATGGTCGTGAATGCCTTAAGCAGGAAGGCAGAGAGTAAGGGTAGCTTGACATTCATTTCTGCAGAGGAAAGGCCACTAGCTTTGGACATTCAGTCCTTGGCTAACAAACTTGTGAGGTTGGATATTTTAGAGACCAGCTGAGTTGTGACGATCCGGCCAGTCGTCAAATGAGTTACCGCTCTATTTCCCCCATTTTAGCTTCTTTACGCTTTGTTATCAGTGTTTTATAGGATCGAGATGATTAGTTTGAGTTCGGAGAGGATTTGGTAAGAAATGAGACACTTAGTCTCTTTTAAGAAAGCTTAAGTTGGAAAAGTCAACAGGTTGTTGACTTATGTGTTAGAGGGTTCGGATGTGAGTTCCGATGGTTCAGTTAGGTTCGGGAGGTGATTTGTGATTTAGGAGAGTGATCGGAAGTGGTTTTGGAGGTACGGTGTAGAATTAGCTTGAATTGGCGAAGTTAGTATTTTGGCGAATTCCGGTTGATAGGTGAGATTTTGATCTGAGGGTCGGAATGGAATTCCGAGAGTTTTTGTAGCTTCGTTATGTCATTTTGGACTTGTCTGCAAAATTTGAGGTCATTCGGACGTGGTTTGGTTGGCTTTTTTATCAAAAATGGAATTTGGAAGTTCTTGAGATTCATAGGCTTGAATTCGATCTGATTTGATGATTTTGGTGTTAGTCGAGGTGTTTTGATGATTGGAACGAGGTTGAATAATGTTTAGGATGCATTGGTGCTTTTGGTTGAGGTCTCGGGGGCCTTGGGTGTATTTCGAGTGAGTTTTGAGCGAGTACGGACACCCCGGAACTTAGAAAAATGGAGGGAGCAGCAGTTTTGGCGCGGACCGCACTCCTTTTCGCACTGGGTGCACTGGCCTAGTGCTGGCCGTGTCAAAGTGGCCGCGGCCGCGGTCGTAAAGACTGCAGGTTGTTGGTCCTACTTCGGAAGCTCATATCATTTGATCCACAAGGAATTTTGAGGTGATTCAAAATCGAAAGTTGTAGCCCTTCGGGTCTAGTTTCCAGAAAGGTAAAGATATCGCAATTTGGATATATGTAGCGAATGTTATGGCCAATATACTAAAGTCTGTCCCTGCAGAGCAAGACCTGCACGGCCGCGGTCGTTTTTGCGCGGACCGCGGTCGTTTTTGCGCGGACCGCGGTCATTTTTGTGCGGTCAGCGGTGTCGGAATCCGAGGGGTACTCTATAAATACGAGGTTTTGGGTTTTATTTGATATTTTGACCTAGTGAGCTCGGAATTTGGCAATTTTTTGAAGGTTTTTCAAGAAATTGGTCAGGGTAAGTGATTCTAACTCAGATTTGGTTAGAGTACATGAATCTATCACTGAATTCATCATTTAATTCGTGATTTGACATGGAATTTGGGAAAAAAATTGTGGAACCTTTCAAAAATGTAAAATGATGATTTGAAAGACCAAATGGTATCGGAATTGGATAATTTTGGTATGGTTAGACTCGTGAGGGTATGAGGATTCTGAAAATGTAAATTTTACCCGATTCCGAGACGTGGTCCCGGGTCTCGGGTTTTGCTAATTTCGAGATTTTTGATATTTTTCGAATGTTTTCGCTTGGGCTTTGTTCCCTTAGCATATTGTGACGTATTCGTTCTGATTTTGGATAGATTCGACGCGCGTGGAGGCCAATTCAAGGGGCAAAGGCGTCGTGAGCTAGAGAATTAGCCAGTTCGAGGTGAGTAATGGTTGTAAATGATGTTCTGAGGGTTTGAAATCCCGGATTGCACGTCGTAGTGCCATATTGAGGCAAGATACGCGCTGGGTGATGAGCGTGGGGTTTTCACTACTGGGGATTGTGACTTGGTCCATCCCGATTGATGATTTTACCGAATATTTGACTGAAATTCATTTGTTACCATCATGATTTGGGCTGATTGCCATAATTGGGCTTCGTGCCAACTATTTGGACACTTCGGAGATTTTTATCACTGTTTCCTTACTGCTTGACTTATTATTTGAACTCAGTCCTATTGATATCTACTGTTTTACAAACTCAGCCACTTTTACTCATATTTGAAACTTAAATGATATTTCTACATCATGTGTTGGGCTGAGAACTACTGTTTTACTAATGCCTAAGGGGCTTATGATGATTTCTGGACTAAGTGAGGCCGAGGGCCATATGTGAGGATATGCTAAGTGATATGAGGTCGAGGGCCTGAGATACTATTTATGCCATGCGGTGGCTTGAGTGATGTGAGGATATATTGAGTGATGATGCCACGAGGTGGCTTGATATAGCGCTTGGGCCGTAAGGGTCCCCTCCAGAGTCTGCACACCCACAGTGAGCGTGGGTACCCATGTGATTTGAAACAGTGGTAACAATGACACTGTTTGATGAAAGTTGGTCAGGTAATAATGGCTGACCATTATGCTGAGTGATTGTGAGGTAGCCCGCGGGGCTGATACTGTACTGAGAGTGAGCCCGAGGGGCTGATACTATGCTGAGTGATTGATACTGTGCCCGAGGGGCGGATTTCTACTTATTAATTACATGTTAAATTACTTGTTTTACTTGTTTTAAAAAGGAATATCTTTTGATTTCTTCACTGATTTACTGCTTTATGTGATTTTACTGCTTGATATAGAATTGCTTTGTGCCTTTACGTGTTTTCATACTTTCAGCCATTATTTGTAATTATTACTCATTGAGTCTGAGTACTCACATTAATCCCTTCACCATGTGTGCAGATTCAGGTATAACAGAGTCCGCACCTGAGCGTTGATTCCTTCCAGGCTAGGCAGTGATTTAGAGTTACGAGGTGGTTGTTGACGTCCGCAGCCCCTTGACTCTCTTATCCTCTATCATTTATGTTTTCTTCAAACTGTTGTATCAGATTCCATACTTTGTAGACCTATAGTAGATTCTGTAGTAGCTCACGACTTGTGACACCCCGGTTTGGGCTGTGTCGGGTTGGTTCCTGCTGTTATTATCATTAAATTCCGTAATTTATGAGCATTATATTATATATTATTACTGTTTATGATGATTAATTGTTTAAAAGAGGTGTTTTGTTTTGGTCTGGCTGGCCTTGTCTTCACGAGAGGCGCCATCACGACCGGGTTCGGGGATCGGGTCGTGACAAGTTGGTATCATAGCCTAGGTTACTTAGGTCTCACGAGTCATGAGCAGGTTTAGTAGAGTCTCTCGGATCGGTATAGAGACGTCTGTATTTATCCTCGAGAGGCTGCAGAACCTTTAGGAAAAATTTCATATTCTTGAAACTCTTGTCGTGCGAACTTGTTGGTCCGAGTACTAAACTTTTGATATTCCATTCTCTCACAGATGGTGAGGACGTGAGCTACCGGATGAGGTGGACGACCACCAGTGCCACCCACTGAGGCCACCAGAGGCCGTGGACGTGGCAGGGGCAGAGCAGCGAGGGCAGCACCTATTGATGCATCGGCTGCCCCGGCTCCAGATCAGGCTCCCGTTATGGATGCTCCAGCAGCACCAGTTCAGGCACCAGCTTTGCCTATCGTGGTTCCGGGTCTTCAGAAGGCCTTGGAACAGATCTTATTAGTTTGCATTGGCCTGGCTCAGGCAGTATCAGCCACTACAGCAATAGCTACTTTATAGGCCGGGGGAGGCAATCAGACCCCCGCTGCTCGCACACCTGAGTAGGTAGTGCAAGGACTACAAACACCGGGGGCACCTCCAACTCAGCCGGTTGCACCAGCTCAGGAGTTTATTGTGCCAGTTACGCCGGATGATGAGCAGCGTTGTCTTGAGAGGTTTGGTAGACTCCAGCCTTCGTCATTCAGTGGTGACGAGGGCGAGGATGCCCAGGGTTTTCTGGATAAGTGTAAGCGGATACTACGTACAGCAGGGATTCTTGAGACTAGTGGTGTGGCATTTACCACCTTTCAGTTTACTGGGGCTGCCTTCACATGGTGGGAGGCGTATGAGAGGTGTAGGCCGGTTGGAGCAGTGCCCCTTACTTGGCAGCAGTTCTCCACTCTCTTCTTGGAGAAGTATGTTCTGCAGTCCCGCAGAGAGGAGTTACGTAGACAGTTTGAGTGGTTGCGATAGCGGGATATGACTGTGTCACAATATGAGTCGAGGTTTTCTGAGTTGGCTCGTCATGCCATTTGGATGGTTCCGACAGCTCGTGAGAGGATCAGGAGATTTGTTGATGGCCTTAACTATCACCTCTGTATTCTTATGACCCGAGAGAGGGTGTTGGGTGCTACGTTCGAGGAGGTGGTCGATATCGCTCGTGAGATTGAGACGGTTCGCCGTTAGGATCGAGAGGAGAGGGAGGCCAAGAAGCCTCGAGGATCTGGCAGTTATAGTGGTGCTTCTTCGAGGGGCCAGTTTCAGCATGGTAGAGGCCGTTCTTTCAGGCATGCTCAGCCAGTCCGCCCAGAGTATCGCGGGGCATCTTTGGGTCATGGTCATCATGGATCTCAGCGGGGCCAGTAATCACTCAGTGCCCTTCCAGTCCAGAGTTCATCTCATGCCCCGTCAGCTCAGGGTTCTTCTATGCTGAGTGCATCAGCTGGTCACTCCGGTGTGAGGGGTTCCCTTTAGTCCCCTTCTCCAGCACCAAGGAGTTGTTATGAGTGTGGAGAGTTTGGACATGTGTGGAGGTTGTGTCCTCGTCGTATAGCTAGTTCATCTCAGTAGAGGGGTCAGCCCTCGACTACTACTCCAGTTACCTCACCACTCGCCCAGCCAGCTAGGGGTGAAGGTCATGCAGCTAGGGGTCGCCCCAGAGGGGGAGGTCGATCAAGGGGCGGTCAGGCCTGTTTCTATGCACTTCCTGGCAGGCTAGATGTTATTGCTTCAGATGCTATTATTACAGGTATTGTTTCAGTGTGCCACAGAGACGCCTCTGTATTATTTGATCCCGGTTCCACCTTTTCTTATGTGTCATCATACTTAGCTTGTTATTTGGGTACGCCCCGTGAGTTTCTTGCTTTACCTGTTCATGTATCTACCCCAGTGGGCGATACTATTGTGGTAGACCGTGTGTACCGGTCATGTGTGGTGACTATTGGAGGTCTGGATACCCGAGTGGATCTATTGCTATTGAGCATGGTGGATTTTGATGTCATTTTGGGCATGGATTGGCTATCTTCGTGTCGTGCTATTCTAGATTGTCATGCTAAGACAGTCACTTTGGCTATGCCGGGTGTACCGCGGATCGAGTGGCGTAGTGTGACTGATTATGTCCCTAGTAGAGTGATCTCATTCTTGAAGGCCCAACGTATGGTTGGGAAGGATTGCCTTTCATATCTAGCATTTGTGAGGGATGTTGGAGCTGAGACTCCTAGTATTGATTTTGTCCCACTTGTGAGGGATTTTCCCAATATTTTTCCTGTAAACCTGTCGGTCATGCCACCGGACAAGGATATTGATTTTGGTATTGACCTGGTGCCCGGCACTCAGCCCATTTCTATTCCGCCATATCGTATGGAACCAGCAGAGTTGAAGGAATTGAAAGAATAGCTTTAGGAACTCCTATATAAGGGGTTCATTCGGCCTAGTGTGTCCCCTTGGGGTGCACCGGTTTTGTTTATGAAGAAGAAGGATGGCACGATAAGAATGTGCATTGATTATAGGCAATTGAACTAAGTAATAATTAAGAACAAATATCCTTTACCTCGCATTGATGATTTATTTGATCAGCTTCAGGGAGTGAGGGTGTTCTCCAAGATTGATCTCCGTTCGGGTTATCACCAGTTGAAGATCAGGGATTTAGATATTCTTAAGACTGCTTTCAGGACCAGATATGGTCATTATGAGTTTCTTGTTATGTCCTTCGGGCTAAACAATACCTCAGCAGCATTCATGCATTTGATGAACAATGTATTTCGGCCTTATCTGGATTCATTCGTTATTGTATTCATTGATGATATCCTGGTGTACTCGCGTAGTTAGGAGGAGCACGCATAGCATTTGAGAGTTGTGTTACAGAGACTGAGGGAGGAGAATCTTTATGCAAAATTCTTCAAGTGTGAGTTTTGGCTCAGTTCAGTGGCTTTCTTGAGGCACGTGGTGTCTAGCAAGGGTATACAGGTTGATCCGAAGAAGATAGAGGCGGTTCAGAGTTGGCCCAGACCGTCCTCAGCCACAGAGATTCGTAGATTTCTTGGATTAGCAGGCTATTATCGCCGGTTTGTTCAAGACTTTTCCTCCATTGCATCGCCCTTGACCAAGTTGACTCAGAAGGGTGCTCTATTCGTATGGTCGGACGAGTGTGAGGAGAGCTTTCAGAAGCTCAAGACAGCCTTGACCACAGCTCCAGTGCTGGTTTTACCATCAGCTTCAGGTTCATATACTGTGTATTGTGATACTTCAAGAGTTGGGATTGGTTGTGTGTTGATGCAGGAGGGTAGAGTTATTGCTTATGCTTCTCGGCAGTTGAAGCCCCATGAGAAGAACTACCCCGTTCATGATTTGGAGTTGGCTGCCATAGTTCACGCATTGAAGATTTGGAGGCATTACTTGTATGGCGTATCTTGTGAGGTGTTCACTGATCATCGCAGTCTTCAGCATTTGTTCAAGCAAAAGGATCTTAATTTGAGGCAGTGGAGATAGTTGGAGTTGCTTAAGGATTATGATATCACTATATTGTACCATCCGGGAAAGGCCAATGTGGTGGCCGATGCTTTTAGCTGAAAGGCAGTGAATATGGGGAGTTTGGCATATATTCCAGTTGGGAAGAGACCTCTTGCGGTTGATGTTCAGGCCCTAGCCAATCGGTTCGTGAGGTTGGATATTTCGGAGCCTAGTCGGGTGTTGGCTTGTGTGGTTTCTCGGTCTTCTTTATATGATTGCATTAGAGAGCGTTAGTATGATGATCCGCATTAGCTTGTCCTTAGGGACAAAGTTCAGCATGATGATGCCAGAGATGTGACCGTCGGTGATGATGGTGTGTTGAGGATGCAGGGCCGGATCTGCGTGTCCAATGTGGATGGGCTTAGAGAGCTGATTCTGGAGGAGGCCCACAACTCGCGGTATTCCATTCATCCGGGTGCCGCGAAGATGTATCAGGATTTGAGGCAGCACTATTGGTGGAAAATAATGAAGAAAGATATTGTGGGATGTGTAGCTCGGTGTCTCAACTGTCAGCAGGTGAAGTATGAGCATCAGAGACCGGGTGGCTTATTTCAGCAGATGGTTATTCCCGAGTAGAAATGAGAGAGAATCACGATGGACTTTGTGGCTGGACTTCCTCGGACTTTGAAGGAGTTCGATGCTATTTGTGTGATTGTGGATCGGCTAACCAAGTCTGCGCACTTCATTCCTGTGTGTACTACCTATTCTTCAGAGCGGTTGGCAGGGATTTATATCCGGGAGATTGTTCGGTTGCATGGTGTTCCTGTTTCCATCATCTCAGATAGAGTTACTCGGTTTGCTTCGCAGTTCTGGAGAGCCGTGCAGAGAGAGTTAGGTACTCAGGTAGAGTTGAGCACAACGTTTCATCCTCAGACGGACGGACTGTCCGAGCGTACTATTCAAATATTGGAGGACATGTTGCGTGCTTGTGTTATTGACTTTGGAGGTTCATGGGATAAGTTTCTACCACTTGCAAAGTTTGCTTACAACAACAGCTACCAGTTGAGTATTCAGATGGCTCCATATGAGGCTTTGTACAGGAGGCGATGTAGATCTCCGGTTGGTTGGTTCGAGCTCGGCGAGGCTAGACTATTGGGGACAGATTTGGTTCAGGATTCCTTAGAGAAGGTGAAGGTGAATTAGGAGAGGCTTTGTACAATGCAGTCACGTCAGAAGAGTTATGCGGACCGGAAGGTTCGAGATGTGTCCTACATGGTTGGTGAGAAGGTCCTGCTGAAGGTTTCGCCCATGAACTGTGTTATGAGATTTGGGAAGAAAGGCAAGTTGAGTCCTCGGTTCATTGGGCCTTTTGAGGTGCTTCGGAGGATTGGGGAGGTGGCTTATGAGCTTGCTTTACCACCCAGCCTGTCGAGTGTGCATCCGGTATTTTATGTTTCTATGCTTCAGAAGTATATTGGGGATCCGTCTCATGATTTGGACTTCAGCACGGTTCAGTTGGATGACGATTTGACCTTTGATGTGGAGCTAATAGCTATTTTGAGTCGCCAGGTTCGGAAGTTGAGGTCAAATTATATAGCTTCAGTGAAGGTGCAGTGGAGAGGTCGGCCCGTGGAGGAGGCCACCTGGGAGACGAGTGGGAGATACGGAGCAGATATCCTCATCTGTTTGAGGCTTCAGGTATGTTTCTTGACTCATTCGAGGACGAACGTTTGTTTAAGTTGGGGAAGATGTGACGACCCGGCCAGTCGTCTCATAAGTTAACGCTCCATTTCCCCCATTTCAGCTTCTTTACGCTTCGTTATCCGTGTTTTATGGGATCGAGATGATTAGTTCGAGTTCGGAGAGGATTTGGTAAGAAATGAGACACTTAGTCTCTTTTAAGAAGGCTTAAGTTGGAAAAGTCAACTGAATGTTGACTTATGTGTTAGAGGATTCGGATGTGAGTTCTGATGGTTCGGTTAGCTTCGAGAGGTGATTTGTGACTTAGAAGAGTGATCGGAAGTGGTTTTGGAGGTACGGTGTAGAATTAGGTTTGAATTGGCGAAGTTAGTATTTTGGCGAATTCCGGTTGATAGGTGAGATTTTGATCCGAGGGTCGGAATGGAATTCCGAGAGTTTTCTGTACTTCGTTATGTCATTTTAAACTTGTCTGCAAAATTTGAGGTCATTCGGACGTGGTTTGGTTGGGTTTTTGATCAAAAATGGAATTTGGAAGTTTTTGAGATTCATAGGCTTGAATTCGATGTGAGTTGATGATTTTGGTGTTAGTCGAGGTGTTTTGATGATTGGAATGAGGTTGAATAATGTTTAGGATGCATTGGTGCTTTTGGTTGAGGTTCCGGGGGCCTCGGGTGTGTTTCGGGTGAGTTTTGAGCAAGTACGGACACCCCGGAACTTAGAAAAATGGAGGGAGCAGCAGTTTTGGCGCGGACCGCGCTCCTTTTCGCGCTGGGCGCGTTGGCCTAGTGCTGGCCGCATCAAAGTGGCCGCGGCTGCGGTCGTGAAGACTGTAGGTTGCTGGTCCTACTTCGGAAGCTCATATCATTTGATCCACAAGGAATTTTGAGGTGATTTAAAACCGAAAGTTGTAGCCCTTCGTGTCTCGTTTCCAGAAAGGTAAAGATATCGCAATATGGACATCTGTAGCGAAAGTTATGGCCAATATACTAAAGCATGTCCCTGCAGAGCAAGACCTGTGCGGCTGCGGTCGATTTTGCGCAGACCCCTCTGGTTTTGCGCGGACCGAGGTCATTTTTGTGCGGTCAGCGGTGTCGGAATCCGAGGGGTACTCTATAAATACGAGGTTTTGGGTTTTATTTGATATTTTGACCTAGAGAGCTCGGATTTTGGCAATTTTTCGAAGGTTTTTCAAGAAATTGGTCGGGGTAAGTGATTCTAACTCAGATTTGGTTAGAGTACATGAATCTATCACTGAATTCATCATTTAATTCGTGATTTGAGATGGAATTTGGGAAGAAAATTGTGGAACCTTTCAAAAATGTAAAATGATGATTTGAAGGACCAAATGGTATTGGAATTGGATAATTTTGGTATGGTTAGACTCGTGAGGGTATGAGGATTCTGAAAATGTAAATTTTACCCGATTCTGAGATGTGGGCCCGAGGCTCGGGTTTTGCTAATTTCGAGATTTTTGATATTTTTCGAATGTTTTCGCTTGGGCTTTGTTCCCTTAGCATATTGTGACGTATTCATTCTGATTTTGGATAGATTCAACACGCGTGGAGACAATTCAAGGGGCAAAGGCGTTGTGAGCTAGAGAATTAGCCAGTTCGGGGTGAGTAATGGTACTAAATGATGTTCTGAGGGTTTGATACCCCGGATTGCACGTCGTAGTGCCATATTGAAGCAAGATACGCGCTGGGTGATGAGCGTGGGGTTTTCACTACTGGGGATTGTGACTTGGTCCATCCCGATTGATGATTTTACCGAATATTTGACTGAAATTCATTTGTTACCATCATGATTTGCGTTGATTGCCATAATTGGGATTTGTGCCAACTATTTGGACCCTTCGGAGATTTTTATCACTATTTCCTTACTGCTTGACTTATAATTTGAACTCAGTTCAGTTGATATCTACTGTTTTACAAACTCAGCCACTTTTACTCAGTTTTGAAACTTAAATGATATTTCTACATCATGTTTTGGGCTGAGAACTACTGTTTTACTAATGCCCAAGGGGCTTATGATGATTTCTGGACTGAGTGAGGCCGAGAGCTATATGTGAGGATATGCTAAGTGATATGAGGCCGAGGGCCTGAGATACTATTTATGCCATGCGGTGGCTTGAGTGATGTGAGGATATGTTGAGTGATGATGCCACGAGGTGGCTTGATATAGCGCTTGGGCCGTAAGGGGCCCCTCCGGAGTCTGCACACCCACAGTGAGCGCGGGTACCCATGTGATTTGAAACAGTTGTAACAATGACACTGTTTGATGAAAGTTGGTCAGGTAACAATGGCTGACCATTATGCTGAGTGATTGTGAGGTAGCCCGCGGGGCTGATACTGTACTAAGAGTGAGCCCGAGGGGCTGATACTATGCTGAGCGATTGATACTTTGCCCGAGTGACGGATTTCTACTTGTTAATTACCTGTTAAATTACCTGTTTTACTTGTTTTAAAAAGGAATATCATTTGATTTCTTTACTGATTTACTGCTTTAAGTGATTTTACTGCTTGATATGGAATTGCTTTGTGCCTTTACGTGTTTTCATACTTTCAGTCATTATTTGTAATTATTACTCACTGAGTCGGAGTACTCACATTACTCCCTGCACCATATGTGCAGATTCAGGTATAGCAGAGTCCGCACTTGAGCGCTGATTCCTTCCAGGCTAGGCAGTGATTTGGAGTTACGAGGTAGCTGTTGACGTCTGCAGCCCCTTGACTCTCTTTTCCTCTATCATTTATGTTTTCTTCAAACTGTTGTATCGGATTCCATACTTTGTAGACCTATAGTAGATTCTGTAGTAGCTCATGACTTGTGACACCCCGGTTTGGGCTGTGTCGGGATGGTTCCTGCTGTTATTATCGTTAAATTCCGCAATTTATGAGCATTATATTATATGTTATTACTGTTTATGATGATTAACTGTTTAAAAGAGGTGTTCCGTTTTGGTTTGGCTGGCCTTATCTTCACTAGAGGTGCCATCACGACCGGGTTCGGGGATTGGGTCGTGACAAGTTGATATCAGAGCCTAGGTTACTTAGGTCTCACGAGTCATGAGCAGGTTTAGTAGAGTCTCGCGAATCGGTACGGAGACGTTTGTATTTATCCTCGAGAGGCTACAGAACCTTTAGGAAAAATTTCATATTCTTGAAACTCTTGTCGTGCGAACTTGTTGGTCCGAGTACTAAACTTCTGATATTCCATTCTCTCAAAGATGGTGAGGACGCGAGCTACCGGACAAGGTGGTCTACCACCAGTGCCACCCACTGAGGCCACCAGAAGCCATGGATGCGGACGTGGACGTGGCAGGGGCAGAGCAGCGAGGGCAGCACCTGTTGATGCATCGACTGCCCCGACTCCGGATTAGGCTTTCTCTATGGATGCTCCAGCAGCACCAGTTCAGGCACCAGCTATGCCTATCGTGGTTTCGGGTCTTCAAATGGCCTTGGCACATATCTTATCAGTTTGCACTGGCCTGGCTCAGGCATTTTCAGCCACTACAGTAGTAGCTACTTCACAGGCCGGGGGAGGCAATCAGATCCCCGCTGCTCGCACACCTGAGCAGGTAGTGCAGGGACTACAGACACTGGGGGCACCTCCAGCTCAGCCGGTTGCACCAGCTCAGGAGTTTATTGTGCCAGTTATGCCAGATGATGAGCAGCATCGTCTTGAGAAGTTTTGTAGACTCCAGCCTCCGTCATTCACATGGTGGGAGGAATATGAGAGGCGTAGGCCGGTTGGAGCAGCGCCCCTTACTTGGCAGCAGTTCTCCACTCTATTCTTGGAGAAGTATGTGCCGCATTCCCGCAGAGAGGAGCTGCGTAGACAGTTTGAGTGGTTGCGATAGGGGGATATGACTGTGTCACAGTATGAGTCGAGGTTTTTTGAGTTGGCTTGTCATGCCATTTGGATGGTTTTGACAGATCGTGAGAGGATCAGGAGATTTGTTGATGGCCTTAACTATCACCTTCGTATTCTTATGACCCGAAAGAGGGTGTTGGGTGCTACGTTCGAGGAGGTGGTCGATATCGCTCGTGATATTGAGACGGTTCGCCGTTAGGATCGAGAGGAGAGGGAGGCCAAGAAGCCTCGAGGATCTGGTAGTTATAGTAGTGCTTCTTCGAGGGGCCAGTTTTAGCATGGTAGAGGTCGTTCTTTCAGGCATATTCAGCCAGTCCGCCCAGAGTATCGCGGGGTATCTTCGGGTCATGGTCATCATGGATCTCAGCGGGGCCAATCATCACTCAGTGCCCTTCCAGCCCAGAGTTCATCTCATGCCCCGTCAGCTCAGGTTTCTGCTATGCTGAGTGCATCAGTTGGTCACTCCGGTGTGAGGGGTTCCCTTCAGTCCCCTTCTCCAGTTGGACATGTGTGGAGGCAGTGTCCTCGTCCTATGGCTAGTTCATCTCAGTAGAGGGGTCATCCCTCGACTACTACTCCAGTTACCTCACCACCCGCCCAGTCAGCTAGGGGTGGAGGTCATGCAGCTAGGGGTCACCCCAGAGGGGGAGGTCGATCAGGGGGCGGTCAGGCCCATTTCTATGCACTTCCTCGCAGGCCAGATGCTATTTCTTCAGATGCTGTCATTACAGATATTATTTCAGTCTGCCACAGAGATGCCTCTGTATTATTTGATCCCGGCTCAACCTTTTCTTATGTGTCATCATACTTTGCTCGTTATTTGGGTACGCCCCGTGAGTTTCTTGCTTTACTTGTTCATGTATCTACCCAGTGGGCGATACTATTATGGTAGACCGTGTGTACCGGTAATGTGTGGTGACTATTGGGGGTCTAGAGACCCAAGTGGATCTATTGCTATTGAGCAAGGTGGATTTTGATGTCATTTTGGGCATGGATTGGCTATCTCCGTGTCGTGCTATTCTAGACTGTCATGCTAAGACAGTCAGTTTGGTTATGCCGGGTGTACCGCGGATCGAGTGGCGTGGTGTGATCCCTAGTAGAGTGATCTCATTCTTGAAGTCCCAGCGTATGGTTGGGAAGGGTTGCCTTTCATATCTAGCATTTGTGAGGGATGTTGGAGCTGAGACTCCTAGTATTGATTATGTCCCAGATGTGAGGGATTTTTCCGATGTTTTTCCTGCAGCCCTGCCGGGCATGCCACGGGACAGGGATATTGATTTTGGTATTGACCTGGTGCCGGGCACTCAGCCCATTTCTATTTCGCCATATCGTATGGCACCAACAAAGTTGAAGGAATTGAAAGAACAGCTTCAGGAACTCCTAGATAAGGGGTTCATTCGGCCTAGTGTGTCCCCTTGGGGTGCACCGGTTTTGTTTATGAAGAAGAAGGATGGCACGATAAGAATGTGCATTGATTATAGGCAATTGAACTAAGTAATAATTAAGAACAAGTATCCTTTACCTCGCATTGATGATTTATTTGATCAGCTTCAGGGAGCGAGGGTGTTCTCCAAGATTGATCTCCGTTCGGGTTATCACCAGTTGAAGATCAGGTATTCAGATATTCTTAAGACTGCTTTCAGGACCAGATATGGTCATTATGAGTTTCTTGTTATGTCCTTCAGGCTAACCAATGCCCCAGCAGCATTCATGCATTTGATGAACAGTGTATTTCGGCCTTATCTGGATTCATTCGTTATTGTATTCATTGATGATATCCTGGTGTACTCGCATAGTCAGGAGGAGCACGCAGAGCATTTGAGAGTTGTGTTACAGTGACTGAGGGAGGAGAAGCTTAATGCAAAATTCTCCAAGTGTGAGTTTTGGCTCAGTTCAGTGGCTTTCTTGGGGAACGTGGTGTCCAGTGAGGGTATACAGGTTGATCCGAAGAAGATAGAGGCGGTTCAGAGTTGGCCCAGACCGTCCTCAGCCACAGAGAATCGTAGCTTTCTTGGGTTAGCAGGCTATTATCGTCGGTTTGATCAGGGATTTTCCTCCATTGCATCGCCCTTGACCAAGTTGACTCAGAAGGGTGCTCCATTCGTATGGTCGGACGAGTGTGAGGAGAGCTTTCAGAAGCTCAAGATAGCCTTGGCCACAGCTCTAGTGCTGGTTTTACCCTTAGCTTCAGGTTCATATACTGTGTATTGTGATGCTTCTAGAGTTGGGATTGGTTGTGTGTTGTTGCAGGAGGGTAGAGTTATTGCTTATGCTTCTCGGCAGTTGAAGCCCCATGAGAAGAACTACCCCGTTCATGATTTGGAGTTGGCTACCATAGTTCACGCATTGAAGATTTGGAGGCATTACTTGTATGGCGTATCTTGTGAGGTGTTCACTGATCATCGCAGTCTTCAGCATTTGTTCAAGCAAAAGGATCTTAATTTGAGGCAGCAGAGATGGTTGGAGTTGCTTAATGATTATGATATCACTTTATTGTACCATCCGGGAAAGTCCAATGTGGTGGCCGATGCTTTGAGCCGAAAGGCAGTGAATATGGGGAGTTTGGCATATATTCCAGTTGGGGAGAGACCTCTTGCGGTTGATATTCAAGCCTTGGCAAATCGGTTCATGAGGTTGGATACTTCGGAGCCTAGTCGGGTGTTGGCTTGTGTGGTTTCTCGGCCTTCTTTATATGATCGCATCAGAGAGCACTAGTATGATGATCCGCATTTGCTTGTCCTTAGGGACAGAGTTCAGCATGATGATGCCAGAGATGTGACCATCGGTGATGATGGTGTGTTGAGGATACAGGGCCAGATCTGCGTGCCCAATGTGGATGGGATTATAAAGCTGATTCTGGAGGAGGCCCACAGCTCGCGGTATTCCATTCATCCGGGTGCCGCGAAGATGTATCAGGATTTGAGGCAGCACTATTGGTGGAAAATAATGAAGAAAGATATTGTGGGATGTGTAGCTCGGTGTCTCAACTGTCAGCAGGTGAAGTATGAGCATCAGAGACCGGGTGGCTTATTTCAGCAGATGGTTATTCCCGAGTAGAAATGGGAGAGAATCACGATGGACTTTGTGGCTGGACTTCCTCGGACTTTGAAGAAGTTCAATGCTATTTGGGTGATTGTGGATCGGCTGACCAAGTCTGCGCACTTCATTCCTGTGTGTACTACCTATTCTTCAGAGCGGTTGGCAGGGATTTATATCCGGGAGATTGTTCGATTGCATGGCATTCCTGTTTCAATCATCTCAGATAGAGGTATTCAGTTTACTTCGCAGTTTTGGAGAGCCGTGCAGAGAGAGTTGGTTACTCAGGTAGAGTTGAGCACAACGTTTCATCCTCAGACGGACAGACAGTCCGAGCGTACTATTCAAATATTGGAGGACATGTTGCGTGCTTGTGTTATTGACTTTGGAGGTTCATGGGATAAGTTTCTAACACTTGCAAAGTTTGCTTACAACAACAGCTACCAGTCGAGTATTCAGATGGCTCCATATGAGGCTTTGTACGGGAGGCGGTGTAGATCTCCGGTTGGTTGGTTCGAGCCCGGCGAGGCTAGACTATTGGGGACAGATTTGGTTCAGGATGCCTTAGAGAAGGTGAAGGTGATTCAGGAGAGGCTTCGTACAGCGCAGTCACGTCAGAAGAGTTATGCGGACCCGAAGGTTTGAGATATGTCCTACATGGTCGGTGAGAAGGTCCTGCTAAAGGTTTCGCCCATGAAGGGTGTTATGAGATTTGGAAAGAAAGGCAAGTTGAGTCCTGGGTTCATTGAGCCTTTTGAGGTGCTTCGGAGGATTGGGGAGGTGGCTTATGAGCTTGCTTTACCACCCAATCTGTCGAGTGTGCATCCGGTATTTCATGTTTCTATGCTCCGGAAGTGTATTGGGGATCCGTCTCATGTTTTGGACTTCAGCACGGTTTAGTTGGATGGCGATTTGACCTTTGATGTGGAGCCAGTAGCTATTTTGGGTCGCCAGGTTCGGAAGTTGAGGTCAAAGGATATAGCTTCAGTGAAGGTGCAGTGGAGAGGTCGGCCCGTGGAGGAGGCCACCTGGGAGACCAAGCAGGAGATACGGAGCAGATATCCTCATCTGTTTGAGGCTTTAGGTATGTTTCTTGACTTGTTCAAGGACGAACGTTTGTTTAAGTTGGGGATGATGTGACGACCTGGCCAGTCGTCTCATGAGTTACCGCTCCATTTCCCCCATTTCAGCTTCTTTACGCTTTGTTATCCGTGTTTTATGGGATCGAGATGATTAGTTCGAGTTTGGAGAGGATTTGGTAAGAAATGAGACATTTAGTCTCTTTTAAGAAAGCTTAAGTTGGAAAAGTCAACCGGATGTTGACTTATGTGTTAGAGGGTTCGGATGTGAGTTCCGATGGTTCGGTTAGCTTCGGGAGGTGATTTGTGACTTAGGAGAGTGATCGGAAGTGGTTTTGGAGGTAAGGTGTAGAATTAAGCTTGAATGGGCGAAGTTAGTATTTTGGCGAATTCCGGTTGATAGGTGAGATTTTGATCCGAGGGTCGGAATGGAATTCCGAGAGTTTCTGAAGCTTCGTTATGTCATTTTGGACTTGTCTGCAAAATTTGAGGTCATTCAGACGTGGTTTGGTTGGGTTTTTTATCAAAAATAGAATTTGGAAGTTTTTGAGATTCATAGGGTTGAATTCGATGTGATTTGATGATTTTGGTGTTAGTTGAGGTGTTTTGATGATTGGAACGAGTTTGATTAATGTTTAGGATGTGTTGGTGCTTTTGGTTGAGGTCCCGGGGGCCTCGGGTGTGTTTCGGGTGAGTTTTGAGCGAGTATGGACACCCCAAAACTTAGAAAAATGGAGGTAGCAGCAGTTTTGGCGCGGACCGGGCTCCTTTTCGCGCTGGGTGCGCTGGCCTAGTGCTGGCCGAGTCAAAGTGGCTGAGGCCGCGGTCGTGAAGACTGCAGGTTGCTGGTCCTACTTCGGAAGCTCATAGCTTTTGATCTACAAGGAATTTTGATGTGATTCAAAAACGAAAGTTGTAGCCCTTTCATGTTTAGTTTCCAGAAAGGTAAAGATATCGTAATTTGGACATCTGTAGAGAAAGTTATGGCCAACATACTAAAGCCTGTCCCTGCAGAGCAAGAACTGCGCAGCCGCGGTCGTTTTTGCGCGGTCAGCGGTGTCGGAATCCGAAGGGTACTCTATAAATACGAGGTTTTGGGTTTTATTTGATATTTTGACCTAGAGAGCTCGAATTTTGGTGATTTTTCGAATATTTTTCAAGAAATTGGTCGGGGTAAGTGATTCTAACTCAGATTTGGTTAGAGTACATGAATCTATCACTGAATTCATCATTCAATTCGTGATTTGAGATGGAATTTGGGAAGAAAATTGTTGAACCTTTCAAAAATGTAAAATGATGATTCGAAGGACCAAATGGTATCGGAATTGGATAATTTTGGTATGGTTAGACTCGTGAGGGTATGAGGATTCTGAAAATGTAAATTTTACCCGATTCCGAGAAGTGGGACCGGGGCTCGGGTTTTGCTAATTTCGAGATTTTTGATATTTTTCGAATGTTTTTGCTTGGGCTTTGTTCCCTTAGCATATTGTGACGTATTCGTTCTGATTTTGGATAGATTCGACACGCGTGGAGGCCAATTCAAGGGGCAAAGGCGTTGTGAGCTAGAGAATTAGCCAGTTCGAGGTGAGTAATGGTTGTAAATGATGTTCTGATGGTTTGATATCCCGGATTGCGCGTCGTAGTGCCATATTGAGGCAAGATACGCGCTGGGTGATGAGCGTGGGGTTTTCACTACTGGGGATTGTGACTTGGTCCATCCCGATTGATGATTTTACCGAATATTTGACTGAAATTCATTTGTTACCATCATGATTTGGGATGATTGCAATAATTGGGCTTCGTGCCAACTACTTGGACCCTTCGGGGATTTTTATCACTGTTTCCTTACTGCTTGACTTATTATTTGAACTCAGTCCTATTGATATCTACTGTTTTACAAACTCAGCCTCTTTTACTCAGATTTTAAACTTAAATGATATTTCTACATCATGTGTTGGGATGAGAACTACTGTTTTACTAATGCCCAAGGGGCATATGATGATTTCTGGACTAAGTGAGGCCGAGGGCCATATGTGAGGATATGTTAAGTGATATGAGGCCGAGGGCCTGAGATACTATTTATGCCATGCGGTGGCTTGAGTGATGTGAGGATATGTTGAGTGATGATGCCACGAGGTGGCTTGATATAGCACTTGGGCCATAAAGGGCCCCTCCGGAGTCTGCACACCCACAGTGAGCGCGGGTACCCATGTGATTTGAAACAGTGGTAACAATGACACTGTTTGATGAAAGTTGGTCAGGTAATAATGGCTGACTATTATGCTGAGTGATTGTGAGGTAGCCCGCGGGGCTGATACTGTACTGAGAGTGAGCCCGAGGGGCTGATACTATGCTGAGCGATTGATACTGTGCCCGAGGGGCGGATTTCTACTTGTTAATTACCTATTAAATTACCCGTTTTACTTGTTTTAAAAAGGAATATCATTTGATTTCTTCACTGATTTACTGTTTTAAGTGATTTTACTGCTTGATATGGAATTGCTTTGTGCCTTTACGTGTTTTCATACTTTCATCCATTATTTGTAATTATTACTCACTGAGTCGGAGTACTCACATTACTCCCTGCACCATGTGTGCAGATTCAGGTATAGCAGAGTTCGCACCTGAGCGCTGATTCCTTCCAGGCTAGGCAGTGATTTGGAGTTACGAGGTAGCTATTGACGTCCGCAGCCCCTTGACTCTCTTATCCTCTATCATTTATGTTTTCTTCAAACTGTTGTATCAGATTCCGTACTTTGTAGACCTATAGTAGATTCTGTAGTAGCTCATGACTTGTGACACCCCGGTTTGGGATGTGTTGGGATGGTTCCTGCTGTTATTATCGTTAAATTCCGCAATTTATGAGAATTATATTATATGTTATTACTATTTATGATGATTAACTGTTTAAAAGAGGTGTTTCGTCTTGGTCTGGCTGGCCTTGTCTTCACGAGAGGCGCCATCATGACCGGGTTCGGGGATCGGGTCGTGACATAAGTTCCTGCATGTATTGTTGCCCAGTCTTCGTTATTGGGGCAGATCAAGGCTCCAACAACTTGATGATCCTCATTTGACAGTTCTTAGAGAGATGGTACTACATGGTGGTGCCAAAGAGGTTTCTATTGGCGAGGATGGTGTTCTACGACTCAACGGTCACCTATGTGTTCCTAATGTCGATGGCTTGAGGGAAAGGATTCTAGAGGAGGCCCACAGTTCACGGTATTCTTTTCATCCAGGTGCTACGATGATGTATCATGACTTGAGACCAGCATTATTGGTGGAGACGGATGAAGAAAGACATAGTGGAGTATGTAGCTAGATGCCTAAATTGCCAATAGGTCAAGTATGAGCACCAGAGGCTGGGTGACCTACTTAAGCAAATAACTATAACTGAGTGGAAATGGGAGCACATTACTATGGACTTCGTAGTTAGGTTGTCGCGGACTTTGTGGAAGTTTGATGTAGTTTGGGTCATTGTCGACAGGTTTACCAAGTCGGCACACTTCATTCTGTTTGTGACTGCGTATACTTCAGAAGTTGGCCCAGATTTATATTCGGGAGATAGTTCTATTGCACGGTGTGCCTATTTCCGTCATATCAGATAGAGGCCATCAGTTCACTTCACATTTCTGGAGGGTCGTACAAAGTGAGTTGGGGACCCATGTAGAGCTTAGCACAGCATTTCATCCTCGGACCGACGGGCAGTCGGAGCGGACAGTTCAGATATTAGAGGACATGCTGAGAGCATACGTGATTGACTTGGCAGACAGTGTGATTAGTTCTTGCCTTTGGCCGAGTTTGTTTACAACAACAGTTATTAGTCCAACATCGAGATGGATCCATTTGAGGCATTATATGGTCAACGATGTCGTTCTCCTATTGGGTAGTTTGAGTCCGATGAGGCTAAGTTATGTGGTACTGATTTGGTAAAGGATGCCTTGGAAAAGGTAAAGTTTATCCAGGAGAGACTTCGCACAGAACAATCTAGACAGAAGAGTTACGCAGATCAGAAGGCACGTGATCTATCATTTATGATCGATGAGAAGGTTCCCTTAAAAGTCTCACCGATGAAGGGTATTATGATATTCGAGAAGAAGGGCAAATTGATCCCCAGATTTATAGGCCCATTTGAGGTGTTGAGGCGAGTTGGGGAGGTTGCTTATGAGCTTGCTTTACCCCTAGCCTCTCCGTGGATCATCCAGTTTTTCACGTTTGTATGCTCCGTAGGTATCACATCGACTTGTCACATATGCTAGACTTCAACACTATTCAACTAGATGAGAGATTGGGCTATGAGGAGGAGCCAGTTGTTATTGTTGCTAGACAGGATCACCATTTGAGATCCAAGAGGATTTTCGCGGTAAAAGTTTAGTGGAGGGGTCAACCAGTCGAGGAGGCGACCTGGGAGTCCGAGGAGGACATACGGGGGCAAATATCCACACTTATTCAGCACTTCAAGTATGAATCTAAACCCGTTCGAGGACGAACGTTTGTTTAAGAGATGGAGAATGTAATGACCTGACTGGTCGTTTTGCCTTCTAAAATCTCGTTCCCCTAAATAAAACTTCCCATACTTGCTTTTATTGAGTTATGACTTGCAGGGATGGTTGGTTCGGGATTTGGAAGAGTTTGGGTTGAAATCGGAACACTTGGTTCCTTAAGGTTGGCCTAAAAGGACAAGTTTGACTTCGGTCAACATTTTGAGTAAACAACCTCGGAATCGAGATTTGACGGCTCCAATAGGCTCGTATGATAATTTAGGACTTGGTCATATATCCGTATTGGGTTTTCAATGACCCAGGAGCGTTTTGGCGCCTAATAGTGAAAGTTGGTTCTTGAAGGTTTTTAGACGTTATTTAAATTTGGTTTGGAGCGGGTTTTGGTACTATTGAGGTCCAAATGGAATTTCTAGATCAGGAATAGTTCCATAATGTCATTTAAGACTTGCATGCAAAATTTGGTGTCATTCCGAGTAGTATAAGTACGTTTCGGCACATTGAAAGTAAAATGAAGAACTTGAAGTTCATAAGTTTGATTCAATTGGTTTTAGGGTGTGATTCTTAGTTTTAATATTGTTCAGGCATTCCGAGGGTTCGAGAAAGTCCGTTTTATGATTCCAAACTTGTTGGCATGTTCGAGCGGGGCCCCGGGGTCACCAAGTGTCAATCAGACGAGGCCCGAACCAAGTTGAAAGTTGGAGCAAGAGCTGAAGCTCCAGTCGCTGTCATAACCGCACCTGCGGTTGGTCAGCCGCAGGTGCAGGACAAGCACCAGAGAAGCGGCCAAGGAAGGGCAGCCCAGGTGTCGCAGAAGCGGCTCCCTTTCCGGTGAAGCGGGACCGCAAGAGCGGGAGCCTTTCCGCAGGTGCGACGCTAGCCAACCCAGCACATTTTTGTTGAAGCGGACCCTTATCCGAAAAAGCGGGGGCGCAGATGCGGCCCAATGACCGCAGGGGCAGAAAAACTGGAGGTAGCGCACTTCATTTAATACGGGACTTAGGCATTTTTGACTCATTTTCACTCCATTGTTGGGCGATTTTTGGGACTTCTTGAGAGGGATTTTCATCTAGCTTTTGGAGGTAAGTAATTTCTACCATATGTAAGTTAAGTACATAGATTATGGGTAGATTAATATGTATAAATTGTGAAAATTATGGGTTTAGATGAAAAACCTAGAGTTGACAAGAATGAGATTTTTACCATGAAACTTAGTGATAATTATATATTTATGTTCCTTAGGTTATGGGTAACAACTTTCTTCGAAAATTTTCGAAATTCGGGCATGTGGGCCCGAGGATAAATTTTAGGAATCTTGCCTTTGGGTTTGGGTAATCACTTTAATAGTTAGAATATGAACTTTTGAACCTGATTGGTTTTTACACTATTTAAATAATTTTGGATTGTTCGGCTCCGATTTGAGGGTTTGAGCTCATTCTTGAGTTTGAAAGTAGGTTTTGAAGCAAGATAAGTCTCTTTTCTATCCTTGTAAGAGGAAAATTTTTCCTATAGGTGAACTTAATTGATATGTGATTATTTGTGGGGGCTACGTACGCATGAAGTGGTGAGAATCCGTACGTAGCTACTATTTCAGTTATGTCAGGGTAGTTTTAGGTTTACATCATGCTTTGTGGACACTATTACTTGCTTGTACATGATAAATATAACAAAAGGAATTTAGTTGAGGATTACTAAGGATTTAAAGGATTCAAGTTGAATTTACTTCATTTTTAAAAGAAACAAGAAAGAGTTATGATTTAAATGATAACATTATATTGGACTGCATCGCACGTATGATCCGCGAGCGGAATTATATTTTTACCGTGTCGCATGTATGATTCGCGAGCGGGGTGAATAGATGCATCTATGATTCGCGTCATTCGACCCTCGGCACTGCACAATTTATATTTATGTTGGATCGAGTCGAACATCCTCAATGGTATTTGTGTGTTATAATAGAACTGGAACCCTTTATAGTTTGTATAATTTGCTGCTTGAAAGGTCACTTGTTTTTAAATTAAGAAAGTACCTTAAACATTTCAAATATGATGGAAGGAATTTCCAGTTATTAACTTATTATTCTTGTTTTGAGCTTATTGTTATCTACATACATTATGGTTTAAAATTGGAACTTCATATTATTATATTGTTGGCCCTAGTAAGTGTCGGAGTCGACCTCTCGTCACTACTTCTTCGAGGTTAGATGAGGTACTTACTAGGTACATATTTTTATGTACTCACGCTACACTTCTATACTTGATTGTACATGATTTGAGGCAGGTGCGTCTGGCCATCAGTCCGGCACATAGACTTGACTCCCCAGCTTGAGACTTCCCGGTGAGCTTCCCTTTTGAGCCGTTCTGCAGCAGCTGGAGTCTTTCTTATATCTTTATTTTCCTGTCTATTTCTTTTCAGATAATAGGATAGTATGATTTTCTATATTCTACTAGATTGCCCATATACTTGTGACACCAGGTCTTGACACACACACTAGTAGACTTATGATTTTGGTTTACTTACATGATTATGATTCGTATTTATTGCTTTTATTTATTTATGTTAAAATTCAAACTCCTAAACTTTTTATCAAATAAGGAGAAGTTATCACTTACTAATTTATTTAAAACGGAAATTCACTAGTTGATCAGTGTTAGGCGCCATCACGGCCTATAATGAAATTTGAGTTATGACACTCCCTCACACACACATTAATACTCAGCATATTGAATTCCTAAAATCCTAAAATCCTAATATTCAGCCGTAATTTCATCTTTCAATATTGAATTCCTAAAATCCTTAACTATTTCCTTTGGCTAAATTACGTTCTCCTGTGTAATCAGATGTGTAGTTTTGATGAAATCCTGACCAACAAAATCTTCACTAGTTCTGACTAACTTAAAAGAATCAAGAATTTAGTCTTTAAAGAATAAATCATAAACTCGACTCCAGCAGATTCTTTGCCATAACACACAATCTTACAACAAATCTCAAAGGTAGTTTAGGAAAACAATTGAATGTCGTAGTTGCTTTAGGTGCGTTTAAATAAATCATCGTCGTTATGGGTAAGGTTTCCGTAACATAGTCGCGATACATAATCCCAATTCAGGTGTGGAGTTCATGTGACTCAACCATAACTTCGAACAATAATAAAAAATAACATATTGTAAATCACGGGTGCGTTTCACGTGACGCGATTCACAATGTATACAAAACTAATAAGTGCGCGACATCGCGACTTATTTAAATAAACTCCATAAATCCTAGAAGAAATTAAAATTTTACTAAAAGCGGTTAGAAAAGTTAAAAATACACAATAGGTTTTAAATATGTAATATATCAGATAATTAAGCTAAATTAGTTGAGCGATCATGCTAAAACCATGAAATTTGGGAGTGCCTCACACCTTCTCCCGGGTTAACAAAATTCTTTACCGGGTCTTCTAGTTTTCACAGATTTTAAATGGAGTCAAACTTCCTCGATTTGGGATTTAAAATAAATTGGTGATTTGGGACACCCTAATAATTATCCCAAATGACGACTCTGAATTAATTAAATAATCTCATTCCGAATAATATTACTTTAATTGAAAAAAACTCCATATCCCTCTCGAAAAAAGGTGTGACAATGAGTACAAAATTTTATAAAATCAAATAAATATTATAATAAAATATATTCCCACTATAAAATAAAAGTTAAAAAAAAAAAGTGTAGTTCCTAATAATGATGATTGTTGATTCTACTAACGTAATTAATAAAGAAACTCTACCTCATAGAAGTCTTCATATCTTAGTTAATATATTCAATTAAAAATTTTATGCTTTGTGCGTGTATCTATCTAAATGAGTAATTATTTTAATAATCATATATTGATTCATTATAAACAAAAGTGTAAGTCCCTAGAAATAAAAATTATCGATCATATATACCTACTCAATCGAAAAAGAAATTGCCACATAAAAATTCTCAATTATTTGTCAATATATTAAAAAATCAGTCAATGTACAAATACTAAAGAGCTTCAAAACAAATCAAAAGATCATGATATTTGTTCGAAAATATTTCGGGGGGAGGGCGTAATCTCTTTATTTTTTCAAAAAAAAAATAGGGTTTTTACTATAAACAATTTCTTCTCTAGGTTGTCCATCAATAGTTTTTTCACAATTTTATGAACACAATCATTCATATATATGGCCTATTCAATTGATTTTGGCTAAAAATATTTCTTTTATTTTTTTAAAAAGAAATTAAAATATTAGTTGATAAGTAATTTTCACCAACTTAAAGTTTTCATACGATTCAAACTTTTTGACACCTAATTTACCACAATCCTAGGAATGCCAGGGTTTTCCTAATTTATCAATACTTAGAGTTGCGGTGTTAGTTTGAGCAGCTCGAGCAGGGTCAGATGTCTGTAACCGATTATGAGGTGAGATTTTCTGAGTTGTCTCACCATGTACTTATGATACTTCCTACGGACGCAAAGAGAGTGCGGAGATTTGTTGTAGGGTTGCACCCCGGTATTCAGGCTAGCATGGCCCGAGAGGTTAAGATAGGTACTGATTATCAGCTAGTAGTGGAGATTACTCGGAGGATTAAGGGATATCGCTAGAGGGGTAGAGAGAAGATGCAGCAAGACAAGAGGACCCGATTCTTTGAAGAGTTTAGAGGTGCGCTAGCTAGGGGCAGAGGTCAGTTTGGGAGGGGTCAGCCTAGCAGGCCCACATATCTAGCACCACCACCACCTCCTCGGGATGCTCCAGTGCGACCCTATTTCAGCGCTATGCCAGAAATTTCTTACCACCCGCTAGTTCATCAGGGTTCTTCCAACGCCTATTTTAGTGCCATGCCAGAGAGCCATATCGCCCATCAGCCATTCATGGTTGTTTTAGTAGGTATTCAAGCCATCAAGGTCAGGCTTCGGGACAACAGTCTATGGTACCGAAAGGTTGTTACGAGAGTGGAGATCCGGGTCACATAAAGAGGACCTGCCCCAAACTTCGAGGCAAGGTAGTACAACAGGGTCATCAACCCATAATTGCAGCACCAGCCACCCCACTGCCCAGAGGTGGGGGACAGGCTGGTAGGGGTCGTCCTATAAGTGGAGACCAGGCAATAGGAGGTCAGCAAGCTATAGTTTAGCCAGGCAGAGGCCATCCAGCTGGTGCTCCAGCTAGATTCTATGCTTTCCGGCCAGACCAGATGTAGTGGCCTGAGATGTCATAATCACAGGTATTATTTCTGTTTGCGATAGGGATGATTCGGTATTATTTGATCCAAGGTCTACCTATTCATATGTGTCATCTCTATTTGCTCATTTCCTGGATATTCCTCGTGAGTCTTTGGGTACTGCTATTTATGTGTCCACTCCTGTGGGAATTTCTATGGTTGTGGATCAGATCTACCGGTCCTGGATGGTTACATTCCATGGTTACGAGATTAGAGCGAACCTTTTGTTGCTTGATATGATCAATTTTGAGGTAATCCTGGGCATGGATTGGTTATCCCCATATCACCCCATCCTTGATTGTCATGCCAAGACTGTTACTTTAGCGATGTCAGAGTTGCTGAGATTGGAGTGGAAGGGTTCCTCCATTAGTACGTCCAGTCAGGTTATCTCTTTTCTGAAGGCTCGACATATTGTTGAGAAGGGTTGTTTGGCTTATCTAGCTTATGTTCGAGACACCACCGCAGAGTCTCTGACGCTTGATTCAATGCCAGTAGTCCGGGAGTTTGCCGATGTGTTTCCTTCTAACCTTCCGGGCATGCCGCCAGATTGTGATATTGATTTCTGTATTGATTTGGCTCCAGGTACGCAGCCTATATCGATCCCACCGTATCATTTGGCTCCGAAAGAGCTGAAGGAACAGCTTGAGGAGTTATTAGCAAGGGGATTTGTCAGACCGAGTGTATTACCTTGGGTGCACCAGTGTCATTTGTGAAGAAGAAAGATGGGACTATACGGATGTGCATCGATTACCGCCAGTTGAACAAAGTTACCATAAAAACAAGTACCCATTTCCACGTATCGATGATTTGTTTGACTAGTTGCATGGTTCTAGGATGTTTTCTAAGATCGACTTGAGATCGGGGTACCATCAGTTGAAGATTCGGGACTCAGATGTTCCGAAGACTGCTTTCCGTACTGGATATAGCCATTATGAGTTTCTAGTGATGTCCTTCGGCTTGACTAATGCCCCAGAGGCTTTCATGGATTTGATGAATGGGTGTTCAGGCCTTATATTGATTCTTTTGTTATTTTCTTCGTTGATGACATCTTGATTTACTCACGTAGCCTAGGGGAGCACGAGCATCATTTGAGAGTGGTGCTTAAGACATTGCGAGAACAGAAGCTATATGCTAAGTTCTCCAAGTGTGAGTTTTGGCTAGAGTCTATGGCATTCTTGGGGCATGTTGTATCAGGAAAGGGTAATAAGGTGGATTCCAAGAAGATTGAAGCAGTTCAGAGTTGGCCACGTCCAACTTCGGTGATTGAGATCAGGAGTTTCCTGGGGTTAGCAGGTTATTATCGCTAGTTATTTCCTGGGGTTTGCAAATTAGGATAGGCATTAAAATACACAGGGTCATAGGCCAAACTGGTTTGCACAGTCCCTATAAGAGACTTTTTCTAGTTTTAGTTTCTGCCATCTCTGAGTGCTGCTATAAAGCTTTCAGGTAAGCCTCTTAGAGTGAGTGGCTTGAAGACAACTTGTATTAAGCCTATATGCAAAAATCTATGTGAATCCCTATAAGGGGCTAGATCACTTTCAGATAATAATTTGAATGTAGCATGGTCACTATCTACCGTGAGTGTTTCTTCAGTAGTTTTAACTACTTATTTTAAACCTATTCATTCAAAAGTACCTAATTGGTATATAACCTTAGGTTTAACCATTGGAATAGTCCACTTATTAAGTAGGTCTAATTGTTGGGGAAGCTCATATTCTTCCTTTCTACTATTTTTAACAGTATTCTTTTTTCTAATTATATTCATTAAGAAACTAAGTGTTAGACTTAGACTCTAGGTTTTCTGATACATGGCTCTGATAACAGGGAGACAACCGGAACGCTCCCGAATAGGGTTCAGGAATTGAATTACAAGAACACCAGTCCTGGCCTAGCCACTAATCTCTAGGGAAACCTTAAACCACGATGCTCTTCACAACCCTTCAATGGCCACCTGCCTAAACGGGTTAAAAAGCACCACCGGTTAGCTTGGGACTAACCAATATTTACTGTCGAGACTAGTAACAGCCTGGTCTATATAGTCCTTAACCCAAAACCCCATCGGGTTTGATACAGTAGACTCCTAACTACCATAAACATGAATAGCAGATAACCATCCAGAACCAAGTCTAACACTTACCTGTTTAGCTTGTCATTTAGGCTAACAATACTTCAGATATGGAAGAGGGAAGGAGAAGAACAGTACCAACAGAGAGACCCTTAGTTGTGGCCAAACGACCTTTTTGATTTTATTTCAAACTTGGAAGAATTATTACAGAAGGGGTTTTCTTACAAGTAGAGAGATAAACTAGAGAGAAGGCAGAGAGTTCTAATGTTGGCTAACGCCTCCCTCTAACTAAAGAAGAGTGATCCTTATATAATGGATCTGTCTACAAACAAACAAAATGAAAAGTAAAAGTGGCCGACAAGATAATTAAAACGTGGCCAAAAGAAAAACTACATTATTAAAATCGGACAAACTACTTTTATAAAAGTAGATTCCTTCCGATAATGGAGGGATCCCTTACTTTATTAAAGTTGTTTCGGGGACCTATTACTTTATAAAAGTCTTCGTCTTTTTACCCCAATAATCCATCAGTGGGGCCTTCTATTTCTTTATGCTTTATCTTTTCCTTTGTCGTTTTTCTTGGCAGAAGATGCTTCTGCACTTGCTCAACTTGTTGATAAAGTCTTCAATTTTTGTATCACTAACTTCCTCTGTATCTGATTGATTTTGGGCTTCTCCGGCTAAACACACATCTTCATTTGAAGTACTGCCAATAGAAACCATAGAGATATCATCTCTAATAGTAGTACCAAGATTCTTTGCTAAATCATTTTTTATTTCTTCAAAATATGAAGCAAGGATTTCTTTCTGTGAAACAGCTCCCTTCTTCATTTGGAGTCTCTTGCTGATAATTTCCAAAGGACTTAGATCTTCTTCCTCATCCTTTGTATGATCGATCTGTGAATAAGCCTCTATCTTGACCTATATTTGTTGTATTAACTCTTCACCATATAACTTTCCTTGTTGATTTGGCTGGAGCAATTTGGACCAGAACTTATGATAGAAAATTCTGTTAAGGCAAGGAATGCCTTCACTAGTATAACCGGTCTGTATATCCCATTTCATAATCCAGGGAATAGAAAAGTCAATAAAGAAATACATGGTAGCAATACCATCATAAAAGATATGATCTTTTTGGAGAGAAATAATTTTGGGAGATATATCTACCCATTGAGAATATAATCCTTTGAAGAGAGGGTTTAAAATATCTAATGATGGTCCGTATAACTTCCACCATTTGAAAAACCAATTTGGAATTTGTTGTCCGAATAAATTAGGACAAAGTTTTATAAACTAAGAATGTCTTCTGGTAGGATTTTCATATAAAAAAGTCTTATTAAAACTTTCCACATAATCCCAATAATTGAATATGATCGAAATCTTTTGGTCTAGATGTGTATATTCACGATCTTTGAGTGTGCTGATTCCCCATTCATCAGAAGGTTTCTTCTTAATTATAATATTCGAAAAACTATAAGTTTTTCTAGTATTGGCAGGATAGAAATGCTGAATATCTGCAGATCCTGTTGTTGATAGTATAATCTCATAATGCATTCTATATTTGTATGCAGGAGTAGCGTATGACGTTGTATCAAAGTGTCTTGCCATAATTTGCCAAGGATTATCCTTCCATTTAAGGTTGGATTGTTCCAAAAGAATTATTAACTCTTTGGATTCTTTTTTACTATAAGTCTCAAAATTGTCATTAGCATCCTCTGATATAACTGAGGAGTATGTAGGTACATTAGATGATGACTTACCTTCATCTTTTTTGGATTTTATAAAATCCATAAATTCCTTATATAAAGGATGTTCGGTATTACCTTCTGTAACATTAGCGGCTATAAGACTTTGATTTCCTATTTGGGCAAGAATATTATTCTTTCTGCTATTAGTAGCTGCCCTTCCTCTTCCTCATTGCTGAGGAGGCTTATATGTAGGTCTCATAATCTGTAGACAAAGTAGTAGAACTTATTAGTTCAGGTATTCTCTAGTAAAAAAATCAGGAAGGGTATTATCAGACCTTTTTTGTATATAATTTCAAAATCAAAAGGGGCTAAAAAAGCTTTCCACCTTGCAAACATTTGTTTGGAAATAACATGCTTGAAATCTTTATTAAAGATAAATTTAGCAGCCTGACAATCAGTTTTAATAATGAATTTTTGATTATATAAGTCCGTCTGAAATTTCATCACACATTTAACAATAGCAAGAATTTCGTTAGCTACAGTTGCATAATTTTTCTGGGAGTTATTTCATTTACCAGAATAAAATTGAACAAGGTATTCCTGTTTATCTACAGGGGAACATTGTTTCAGTATTCCGCCATAACCAATATCAGAGGCATCAGTTTCCACAACTTTTGCCCAAGTAGGATTGGCGAGACTTAAACAGGGGAGGTTATTAACCTTCTGCTTAATTCTTTTGACTGCTTCAATATGACTGTCAGTGCAAGCTTTAGGATTCTTCTTTAATCTTTCATAAAGAAGAGCAGTGTCTTTAGCAAGGTCCTTTATAAAAGGAGAAACATAATTTAAGCTTCCTAAAAATCTTTGAAGCTGAGTTTTATCAGTAATAATATCGGGGAATTTGGATGCAAATTCAATACTTCTATTAATGGGGATAATCCTACCCTTCTCAATGTTATGACCCAAAAATCTAACATAAGTTTGGAAAATCCTCATTTTCGGTTTTGATATAACTAAACCATTTTGTATAATAATCTTTTTAAATAAATCAAGATGTTTGAAATGAGATTCTATATTTTTTGAAAATACTAGAATATCATCAATATAAACAATTATGAAATCTGTATAAGGAAGGAAAATATCATTCATAATTTTTTGAAATTCTGAAGGTGCATTTTTTAAACTAAAGGGCATAACATTCCATTCATACTGACCCATTGGTACATTAAAAGCAGTCTTATATCTATCTGATTCAGATATCTGGATTTGCCAATAACCTGATTTTAAATCAAATTTTGAAACTATAATGGCCTCATGCAATCTATCAAGTAAATCTTTTTTTATTAGGAATGGGATATCTAATCCATTTTAAAACCTTATTAAGGGGCTTATAATTAATGACTAATCTAGGAACTCCTCGTTCTTGTTCCGCATGTTTATTAACATAAAAAGTAGTGCAAGACCATTTGGACTTTGATGCTCTAATTAAACCCTTCTGCTTTAAGGAATTAATTTCCTTATTACATAACTCCAAGTAATCGGAGTTCATTTGACAAGGTCGAGCCTTGGTGGGGATATTATCCTCAGAAAAGTTTTCTTCATAAGGAAGGCTTATAATATGCTTCTTCCTACTCCAAAATTGATTCGGATGGTCACCACAAATAGAAGCAGCAAATTGATTCTTGAGAAAATTAATTTTTTCTACTAGCTTAGGATTCTTTAAATCCTGTTCTATAGTAATGGAACAAATTTCATGCTTCAAAAATTCAATTTGATTGGCTTTTGAAGCAATATTATTAGAGATAATTTCATTCAAAAATCTTTGAACTGGCTCAGTTATAAACTCAAAAGTGATACTTTTACTATTATAAGTACCTGTAAAGCTTTTTGTATCCCAATATAAAAACGGCATTAATTTTATAAAAAATGGGACACCAAGTATAACATCACGTTCAATATCTTTTACCAAAACAAAGCTTTCTGGTATACAAATATCTTGTTGGCAAATATAAGCCCTAGGCAATTTATATGAAATATCCATTGCACCACCACTAGCATTTTTCAAGCGATGAGTGGATTTATGAAAATATCTAGAGGGTATTACCCCTTCTTTCACGCAATTCAAATCTGCTCCACTATCAAATAAAGCAATAAACTCTTTTTTGAAATTATAATCAATTAAAAGAGTTATTTTTATTAAAAACTTTTGAGTAATAAAATATTGTAATTTTTCTAAGAATTCATCTTCAGGAAAATCCATTGCTGCAAGTAAAGTATTAGTAGTTCTTTCTTCAGAAGAACTAACAATATTATCTAATTCAACAATTTTTATCCTGGGGTCTGTATTAATAACCACAGAATTTTCTAATTTGAAAATTCTCTCATCCAAAGCTACATTTGAAGCTTTTAATTCAGAGATTTCTTTCTTGCGATGATTTATCTCAATACTTAAATCTTGGACTGTAGCTAGTCTTTCAGGTTGAGACCTGTTTTTCACCATCTTCCTTATTTCAGACATGGTGTAAGGTCCTTTTTGAGATGGAATTTCTTCCGTCTCTGCTCCTACTTCTGAACTTGTAGAAAGTTGATCTATAAGTTGGGACCTTATTACAGGGTCTTTGATAACCCTTAGAAGATCAATTATACTGTCATTAGAAATAACATTGATCTGTAAGTTTTGGAATTGGGAGTATATATTAAAGAGGTCATCATCAGTATTACAACAATGATTTGAGCATTGTCTCTTATTACCGAATTCTTGCTCATCTTCAGAAGATGAAGTATAACTTTCTTCATGAAGGACCTTTAGGTCGTCACTGGTTGAAGAATCATCTTCATTAGTGTCAGATATTTCTGGGGAAGAATTTAGAAAGATCTTATATAAAGAATCTTTGATACTATTGTTTAAATCCAGCTCCTTAATTTTATCCTTGATTTTGCAATTCTTTGCATAGTGGCCTATTCTACTGCATTTGTAACAGGCCTGAGGGTTCTTTGATTTAACAAGACCCTTTCTGGCTTTATGAAAAGCCTTTCTTCGTAGGGTCTTTTCACGCCGTTTTTCCGACGAACCCTTTCGTTTCTTGAAACCCTTTTTATGGGATTTTTTCTTCTTATGAGGTATATCAATGGCAAATTGTTCACAGAATTCACCCAATTGTTGTCTCTCAGTGAGACGATGTTTCTTAATTTGCTGGTTTAGCTTGATTTCATTACACAGAGCTAAATCTTCCAGAGTGCATACACTAAAAAGTTTTCCATATGAGTAATTATTATAATCAATACTCATTCCTGTTCCTCTAAGGACTTTACGAATCCTTTCAGCAAATAAGGGAGGGAGTCCATCTATAAATTTAGACTTCCAATGAGTACTATTACTCTCTGGCAATTTCATCACTCTGGATAAGAAAACATCTTTATACCATCTAAAAGATGTGATGGTTTTACACCTCAAATTCTGGAGCATTGTCCTAATGGTCTCACTATTATCAGACCATCTTCCAGAAAAGTGTTCAATGATATTCATGACCAAAGAATAGACTGCGTTCTGAACAATCTTATCATCTTCAGTCTTGGTTGCATGCATTATTTGAAAGCGCTGGTCTTGGGTGAGATAATTATCCCACCAGCCTTTCAGTTGACCAGTAAATCTGGCAATAATCATTTATGCAATTGATCTATTTGTATTCTTATTAACTTTACAGATAGTACTATACATAAGCATTCTATGTACTGTCGTATAAATTTGCCTTTCGGCAAGACCATCTATGTTCCATTCATAGATATCTTACCCACTATAACCTTGGTGGTAATGATCATTGTCTTGTTCTTCTATCAGGACATCTTGGGGGGTAGGTCTTGGGTAGTAACACATTCTTTGGTATGGTTTTCGAGCATATTTCTCAGAGATTTTATTAATCTCGTCATCTACTTTTGTACCGCTAGTAGATGCAAGCTCTAAACTTAGAGAACTAGCTCTAAATTCTCCAAACTTCTTATTAAGAAGTTCCTCAATGTCATCAAGACTTTTTAATTTAAAGTCTCTAACCTCAGGAGGTCGTTGGATACTAGTAGTAGCGATTTGCTCTTTACCTTTATTATCCTTCTGTTGGATTTTTTGGACTTCAGCTATAACCTTGTCCAATTTTTCATGAATCTTAATAACCTGTTCACCCAGAATATTCACATACATATTAGTATAATTATTTTGGGTAAGCATGGTGTTCAAATTCTTAGCAGTTATTGTAGCAATATCATTTTCAAATATTTTTGAAAAAACAGTGCAGTAAATGATTTTATCTTTTTCCCCTATATGAAAAGATTGTTGGGGTGGAAAAATAGAATTAACAATATTACCATTACTGAGCATATAATCCCTTTCCAACACAAAAACATAGTTATAAACATGCTTAGACATGAACCAAGGAACAAAAACAATAATCTTATTATTCTTGCTATTGTCTGTATAAAGGTCATGTCTAAAAAATTGTACTAATTCAGGGGACATATTTTCATGAAACCATTTTCTGAAAACTGCCCATCTGGGTTTTAAAAATTCTTCTAGAATTATTTTTCTTGCCGGTGAACCCGGACTAAAATCTATTTGGTTTTTAGTCATTTTTAAAACCATTTGAAAAATCTATTTCGGATGCAGTGGGTTCAAGATCTAAATTATTATTGACCTTAACAATATTATCAGTACCAATGCTGACTTCATTGATTCTATGGTTTTCTCTAATTTGTGATGTGGATGCTCTTGATGGAAAATCTACCACATAATCAATTGGAGAAATATAAGAAGAATTAGATCTAGTTAATCTAGATGATAAACTGACATTATCAATTTGTTCGGGTTCATTGAACCTAATTTTAATAGTGCCATCTGAGGTTTGTTCTATTTCCGTATCCTCTGTATTACCAGTGTTTCGAGGGGCAACAGCCTCTTCTATGACCCATTCTTTTGGGAAATCAATTTCATCTCATTTAATAGGTCTTCTGGTTGTCACTTTGGATTTACCAAAGCTGGTTTTTATGAGAATCGTTTCATTTTTCATATCCATTATTTTACACATAGGATTCAAAGTGTATAATGGTTTGAAATGAATCCTATAACAGATGCATATAACTTCTGTACCAGGCAAATAGTCATAACCATGTAATTTTATGCTAAGTATTAAAGCATTCAAAGAATTCTCATCATTAAGGGAAATTTGCAAATTAGGATAGGCATTAAAATAAACAGGGCCATAGGCCAAACTGGTTTGCACAGTCCCTATAAGAGACTTATATTAATAAACAAAAGGTTACATAAACATAACATAGTCCCTAAGGACATTACTGTTGTGTCACGACCCAAAACTCGACCTGTCGTGATGGCGCCTATCGTGGAACTAGGCCAGCCTCAACTCAATAATCCAACACCACAAAATTATTTTTAAATAATAAATACGGAAGTGACAATTTATTAAGGAACATTTTTGAAAACAAAATAAAATCCAAATTACGATACAACTACCTAAAACTGGGGTATCACTGAGTTCATGAGTGTCTAGAGTAGAACATAGTCTATTACAATATTTAAAGAAACAAATTGAAATACATATGGAGATAAAGAAGGAGAGTCAAGGCCTGCGAACGTCGTGCAGATATGAGTGGAATATACATGTCCAATAGAAGCAGTGTAAACTGATCCCCAATCATAGGAGGAGAACCCGCTAGTCTGCTAAGAAGGTATGACTCCCACCATCCACCGGCCCTACCCTCAAGCTGGAAAGTGGTGAAATATACTCCATGGGACTCCAATATCCTTATGTTATGCAGTCTGTCCCTACACCGATCAATAAAGTCCTGGGGGTCCTCATGTTGCTCACTCTCGAAGATAGGAGGGTGTAGCCTAGTCCATCTGTCCAGTAGCTTCTACGGATCGCCGTCTGAAGCTGGTCTAGGCTCAGGTGGTGCTGCAGCAACTAGCCGGGCCCCACCCATGGGTAGTGTACCCGAGGTTTGATATACTGCAGTTGCGTGCCTTGGAGCCTGAGCAGTAGGGTTCTGTGCTCCCCCTCCTACTTGAGACGTGGCTAAGTCTGCTGGAAATAAACCAGCCTTAGTCATAGTGTCCATGAACCGCAACATACGGCCCATGACCCCTTAAAAGCCCGGTCCCGTCATGAAATCTACCGGGGCTGGCTTTGGAACAGGCACCTCGCCCTGCTCCTCGTGATGGGATCGTCTACCGGATCCACTGGTGGTACTACTAGGGCAGCTCTGGGATGCCCTCGTCCCCTACCTCGGGCCGATGCCCTCCCCGGGCCTCTGCCTCGGCTTCCAGCAACGGGGGGAGCAGCTCCTCTAGGGTCTTGAACATTCTCCGTACGTGTCCTCACCATTTGTGAGAGAATAGAAGAAGAAAATTTAGTATACCATCAACTGCACGATAGGAGATGAATAAAAAGTAATTTGCTAACACCCTATAGCCTCTCGAAGATAAGTACAGACGTCTCCATATGGATCCGCAAGACTCTACCAGGTTTGCCCATAATTTTTGAGACCTACGTAAACTTAGTGCTCTGATACCATGTTGTCACGACCCACATTCCATTATAGGTTGTGATGGCGACCAACATCGTTGTTAGGCAAGCCAACACTAATCAACTAGTGAATTCTCATTTTAAATAAATTAGTAAGTGATAACTTCTCCTTATTTGATAAAAAGTTTAGGAGTTTGAAATTTTAACATAAATAAATGGAAGCAATAAATAAGAATCGTAATCATGTAAGTAAACAAAAATCATAAGTTTACTAGTGTGTGTGCCAAGACCTGGTGTCACAAATATGTGGGCAATCTAGTATAATATACAAAACCATATTATCCTACTGTTTGAAAAGAAATAGACAGGAAAATAAAAATATAAGAGACACTCCAGCTGCTGCAGAACGGCTCAAAAGGGAAGCCCACCGGGAAGTGTCAAGCTGGGGAGTCAAGTCTATGCGCCGGACTGATGGCCAGACGCACCTGCCTCAAATCTTGTGCAATCAAGTACAGAAGTGTAGCGTGAGTACATAAAAATATGTACCCAGTAAGTATCTCGTCTAACCTCGAAGAAGTAGTGACGAGGGGTCGACTCCGACACTTACTAGGACAACAATATAATAATATGAAGTTCCAATTATAAACCATAATGTATGTAGATAACAATAAGCTCAAAGCAAGAATAATAACTGGAAATTCCTTCCATCATATTTGATAATTCAAGGCACTTTCTTTATTTAAAAACAAGTGACCTTTCAAGCAGCAAATCATACAAACAATAAAGGGTTCCAGTTCTATTATAACACACAAATACCACCGAGGATGTTTGGCCCAATCCAACATAAATATAAATTGTGCAGTGCCGAGGGTCGAACGGCGCGAACTATAGATGTATCTATTCATCACGCTCGCGAATCATATATGCGACGTGGTCAAAATATAACCCCTCTCGTGGATCATACGAGCGACGTGGTCTAGTATAATTTTATCATTTAAATCTTAACCCTTTCTTGATTCTTTTAAAAATGAAGACAATTCAACTTGAAGCATTTAAATCCTTAGTAATCCTCAACTAAATTCCTTTTGTTACATTTAGCACGTACAAGCAAGTAATGGTGTCCACAAAGCATGAGGTAAACATAAAACTACCCGGACATAACAAGAATAGTAGCCACGTAGAGAATCTTGTTACTTCGTGCATACGTAGCCCCCACAAATAATAAACATATCAATTAAATTCACCTATGGGGAAAGTTTCCCTCTTGCAAGGTTAGAAAAGAGACTTACCTTGCTTCAAAGCCTAATTCCAAACTCAAGAATGCGCTCAAACCCTCAAATCGGAGTCGAACAATCCAAAACTATTCAAATAGTGTAAAAACCAATCATTATAAGTTCAAAAGTTCATATTCTAACTATTAAAGCGATTACCCAACCCAAAGGAAAGATTCCTAAAATTTATCCCGGGCCCACGTGCCCGGATTTCGGAAATTTTCAAAGGAAGTTGTTACCCATAACCTAAGGAACATAAATATATGATTATCAGTATGTTTCATTGTCAATTTCATGGTAAAAATTTCATTCTTATCAAACCCTAGGTTTTTCATCTAAACCCATGATTTTCACAATTTATCCATGTTAATCTACCCATAATCTAAGTACTTAACTCGCACATGATAGAAATTACTTGCCTCCAAAAGCTAGATGAAATCCCTCTCAAGAAGCTCCAAAAATTGCCCAACGATGGAGTCAAAATGAGTCAAAAATGCCTAAATCCTGTATTAAATGAAGTGCACTGCCTCTAGCTTTTCTGTACCTGCGGCCACTGGGCCGCATCTGTGCCCCCGCTTCTGCGGACAAGGGTCCGCTTCTGCAGAAATGGGCTAGGTTGGTTGGTGTCGCACCTGCGGACAAGCTCCCGCTCATGCGATTCCGCTTCTGCGGAAAGGGAGCCGCTTCTGCGGTGCCTGGGCTGCCCTTCCTTGGCTGTTTCGGCAGTGCTTGGCCTGCACCTGCGAGCTCACACATGCGGCTGATCAACCGCAAGTGCGATTATGACAACAGCTGGAGCTTCAGCTCTTGCTCCAACTTTAAACTTGGTCTGGTCCTCGTTTGATTGACGATTCCGAATATGCCAACAAGTTTGGAATCATAAAACGGACTTGCTCGAACCCTCGGAACGCCTGATACAACATTAAAACTAAGAATCACACCCTAAAACCAATTGAATCAAACTTATGAACTTCAAGTTCTTCAATTTACTTCCAATGTGCCGAAACGTACTTATACTACTCAAAATGACACCAAATTTTGCGTGCAAGTCCTAAATGACATTACAGAACTACTCTCGGTCTCAAAATTCCGTTTGGACCTCAATATCACCAAAACCCACTACAAACCAAATTTAAGGAACTTTTAAAAACCTTCAAGAACCAATTTCACTATTAGGCGCCAAAACGCTCCCGGGTCATCCAAAACCCAATCCGGACATACGTCCAAGTCCGAAATCATCATACGAACCTATTGGAACCGTCAAATCCTGATTCTAAGGTCGTTTACTCAAAATGTTGACCGAAGTCAAACTTGTCCTTTTAGGCCAACCTTAAGGAACCAAGTGTTCCGATTTCAATCCAAACTCTTCCAAATCCCGAACCAATCATCCCCGCAAGTTATAAATCAGTAAAAGCAAGCATGGAAAGTCTTATTTAGGGGAACAGTATTCTAGAAAGCAAAACAACCAGTCGGGTCATTACAGGGAGTGTGAGGTCCTTTATATAGAGTGTAAAAATCAGTCATGTGCTCCAAACAATTAGGGAATAATTCTCAGCAGGCAATCCCTAAATTTCAAGGATAAATTATCTTTTTTAACAGAAAAGAGACGGCTTTTAGGGCAGCTGTCCTATCCAGATATTTCCCTATATTTTAGCCCTTTTAACTTCTGATTTTAACTCCCCCCCCCCCAATATTACATAATTCCTTTAGCTTATTGCTTTTAAACCCCTTCTAGTATGTTCTAGAATCTTCTTAAAAGCTAAATAGAAGAAATTCACTGATTTTCCTATTTCCCCCACCCCTTTAACTTTTGTTAATTACTAATTATTTCCTTATACCTTAAACTCTACTGTCTTCTCTCAATAAGCAAAACCAACGACTAATAACCAAACACTAATTAATCTAAATCTAACAAAAATAGAAATTAGCTAACCTATCAATTAAGCACATACGTAATTTCAAACAAAACCTAATTAACAATCGACTAAACTTCAAACAGTTATTTAGAAAGCTAAAACATTTTTAGGTATTTAATTCTTAACATAAGCATGTAGTGAAGAAAAACTGATAATTAAAGAAGAGGAAGTGACGAGATTTTACTCCGATTAAACTTGAAAAGAACAATAATGATGAAATTTGATGGGCGAACGAATTCTGGCCAGCCAAAGGTGGGTAGGTCAAGTTTCGACGACTTTGAAATGAGCCGAAAATGATACTAATCTATTGTTCTTACTGAGAACAATCGATTAGCATAAATTTTGAGTCGAATCGAGCCTTAAAATTCAACGAAAAATTGAAAGAAGAAAGAAACTAGGGTTTTTCTGTTTTTTTTTAGATCCAAAATTGAGGACATTCGATGGGGATCTTGTGGAAAGAAGTGGTAGGATAATGATCAGAGGGTGTTGGAGATTATTTGGTGTTAATTTGGGGTGATTTAGGGTGTCGCTGCCACTGTAGGTGATTTTCGGCAGGTGACGGACGACGGAGGTGAGAGAGACGAGTTGAGAGATGAGAAAGGGGGATATGGGGTTGGTTCTCTAGGGTTTGGGGGGAAGGGTGTCTTCTGACCATTATAAGAGGGAAGGGTGGTGAGTTGCGAGCTGTTGGATCACATTAGATCAACGACTTAGATTGACCAAGGTAAATCTGCGTCGTTTAGGGACTGGACCGGTGAGGGGGTTTGGGCTGGGCGAGATTTGTGAACTTTGGGACATTGCTTTTGCCCCAGCTTGAACAAGACCAAACAAAACCCCTCTTTTCTTTGTTTTCTTTTATTTTAAAATTCTATAAATTTAAAAATAAAAAAATCCTAATTGGAGTCTAACTTAATTCTAATTTGCAAAATTAACCTACTCACTATTTCTAATATTTAGATAATTAATTAACCTAAAACTAATGAAAGCAAATTAATAATTTGAAACTAAAATCTTATATAAAAGACTATGGTATTTTATGATTTTTTTTCTTTAATAATGCGATTAATTAACAAATTAATCCTTAAAATGCAAATAAAAACCTAAAATGCAATGAGTGAAATTTTGAATGTTTTTATGGTATTTTCCATGATTTTAACATATTAAACATGCATAAAATGCAGCTAAATGCAGACAAACAAATAAAGAAAAATTGTTGAAACTCTATAAATTCAAAAAAAATTAGGAAATATTTATTTTGTGGATTTTGTAGGAATGTTTTTGCAGGACAAAAATTACGTGCTCACAGCTGCCCCTCTTTGCTCGAAAATATAAAGAATTTTCAGGCAAAGATGAAGTGAGCAATTATGAGCAATTTTTGCCCGTTTAACACTCCATGCAGAAGCATTTTGGAAACGTCTGACCGAACCTTGCTTCGGAGGTTGCCTACGTATCCTTGGCTATAAAGGAATCAGGACAGTGTAGTTTTGGGAATTTTGATAGCTGGACTACCGAAAAACTGTAATTTCACTGTTGTGGTTGTTGTTACTGTTTGTTGAGCTCCTTATTATGCCATAGTCAAAAATAAAAAAGACTAACTAATCCTATTAACTACGAGTTACAAGATTCCTACCTCTAAGTCTTCTAAAATTTGATCTTGAGTCTTGGTTGGTTCTTCATGCAAACTCTGATCTGAATCTAGATGCTTGATAGCTGTAGGTACTAGTTCATTCTTTTTCGATTTTTTTGGACCAAGACAGGACATGCAAAGCTTGTGACTTAAGTCATGTCCTGACCAGTCCATATCTTTTCTCTACTTCTGCATTTTGAGTTCACTTTTTTTTCTTTTTCTTCTTTTCTTTTATTCTGGATTGAGACTTCTTTTTTTGGTCATCTCGAATCTTGTGCCTCGAGGTAAAAACCTGCTCAGACCCCTAAACAAATGAACAAACGAAACTTTCTGCCCCAGTTTTAACTAGGAAAACTTTTGTGGGTTATTGGTAACAAAACTCTATGATACTTCATTATTGAAAGCAATAAAAGTCAGAATTTATGTATCCTGAGAAAATTGAGAAAAGGGAATAGAGATCCTATGTCTAAAATAAAAGAGAATAGGAAGTGGAGACCCTATACGGAAAAGCGACTAGTAAGTAGAGACCCTATGTTGGAAAAACGACTAGGGAGTGGAGACCCTATGTCTAAAAAATATTCAATTAGGGAGTGGAGACCCTATGTTGGAAAAACGACTAGGAAGTGGAGACCCTATGTTGGAAAAACGACTAGGAAGTGGAGACCCTATGTTGGAAAAACGACTAGGGACTCGAGGCCATATGTCTAAAAATTATCAACTAGGGAGTGGAGACCCTATGTTGAAAAAGCGACTAGAGAGTGGAGAACTTATGTCTAAAAATCATCAACTAGGGAATTGAGATCCTATGTTGGAAAAGCAACTAGGGAGTGGAGACCGTATGTCTAAAATTCATCACCTAGGTAGTGGAGACCCTATGTTGGAAAAGCGACTAGGGAGTGGAGACCTTATGTCTAAAAATTATCAATTAGGGAATGGATACCATATGTTGGAAAGACGACTAGGGAGTGAAGACCCTATGTCTAAAAATCATCAACTAGCGAGTGAGGACCCTATGTTGGAAAGGCGACTAAGGAGTGGAGACCCTATGTCTAAAATCATCAACTAGGGAGTGGAGACCCTATGTTGGAAAAGCGACTAGGGAGTGGATACCCTATGTCTAAAAATTATCAACTAGGGAGTGGAGACCCTATGTTGGAAACGCGACTAGGGAGTGGAGACCCTATGTATAAAATCATCAACTAGGGAGTGGATACTCTATGTTGGAAAAGTGACTAGGGAGTTAGACCCTATGTCTAAAAATCATCAACTAGGGAGTGGGGACCCTATAATGGAAAAGCGACTAAAGAGTGGAGACCCTATATTTAAAAATCATCAACTAGGGAGTGGAGACCCTATGCTGGAAAAGCAACTAAGGAGTGGAGACCGTATGTCTAAAAATTATCACATAAAGAGTGCAGACCCTATGTTGGAAAGGCGACTAGGGATTGGAGACCTTATGTCTAAAAATCATCAACTAGGGAGTGGAGACCCTATGTTGGAAAAGCGACTAGGAAGTGGAGACCCTATGAGTAAAAATTATCAACTAGGGGGTGGAGACCCTATGTTAGAACGGCGACTAGGGATTGGCGACCTTATGTCTAAAAATCATCATCTAGGGAGTGGGAACCCTATATTAGAAAGACGGCTAGGGAATGGATACCCTATGTCTAAAATCATTAACTAGGGAGTGGAGACCCTATGTTGGAAAGGCGACTACGGAGTAGAGACCCTATGTCTAAAAATCATAAACTAGGGAGTGGAGACCCTATGTTGGAAAAGAGACTAGAGAGTGGAGACCCTATGTCTAAAAATCATCAACTAGGGAGTGGAGACCCTATATCAAAAAATCGTCAACTAGAGAGTGGAGACCTTATGTTGGAAAAGCGACTATGGAGTGGAAACCCTATGTCAAAATCGTCAACTAGGGAGTGGAGACCCTATGTGGAAAGGCGACTAGGGAGTGGAGACCGTATTTCTAAAAATTATCACCTAGGGAGTGGAGACCCTATGTTGGAAAAACGACTAGGGAGTCGATACCTTATGTCTAAAAATAATCAACGAGGGAGTGGAGACCCTATGTCTAAAAATTATCAAATAGGGAATGGAGACCCTATGTTAGAACGGCGACTATGGACTGGCGACCTTATGTCTAAAAATCATCAACTAGGGAGTGGGGACCCCATATTAGAAAGGCGACTAGGGAGTGGAGACCCTATGTCTAAAATCATTAACTAGGGAGTAGAGACCCTATGTTGGAAAGGCAACTACGGAGTAGAGACCCTATGTGTAAAATCATCAACTAGGGAGTGGAGACCTATATTGGAAAAACGACCAGGGAGTGGAGACCCTATGACTAAAAATCATCAACTAGAGAGTGGAGACCTTATGTTGGAAAAGCGACTAGAGAGTGGAGACCCTATGTCTAAAAATTATCTACTAGGGAGTGGAGACCCAATGTTGGAAAAGTGACTAGGGAGTGGGGATCCTATGTCTACAAATTGTCAATTAGGGCGTGGAGACCCTATGTTGGAAAAACGACTTGGGAGTAGAGACTCTATGTCTAAAAATCATCAACTACAGAGTGCATACCCTATGTTGGAAAAACGACTAGAGTGTGGAGACCCTATGTCTAAGAATCATTAACTATGGAGTGGAGAGCCTATGTCGGAAAAGCGACTAGGAAGTGGAGACCCTATATCTAAAAATCATCAACTAGGGAGTGGAGACCCTATGTTGGAAAGGCGACTACGGTGTGGAGTCCCTATGTGTAAAATCATTATCTAGGGAGTGGAGAACATATATTTGAAAAGCGACTATGGAGTGGTGACCCTATGACTAAAAATCATCAAATAGGGAGTGGAGACCCTATGTTGGAAAAGGGATTAGAGAGTAGGGTCCTTATGTCTAAGAATCATCAACTATGGAGTGGAGACCCTATGTTGGAAAAGCGACTAGGGAGTGGAGACACTATGTCTAAAACTCACCAACTAGGGAGTGGAGACCCTATGTTGGAAAAGCGCCTAGGGAGTGGAGACCCTATGTCAAAAAATCGTCAACTAGGGAGTGGAGACCCTATGTTGGAAAAGCGACTATGGAGTGGAAACCCTATGTCTCAAAATCGTCAACTAGGGAGTGAAGACCCTATGTTGAAAGGCGACTAAGGAGTGAAGACCGTATTTCTAAAAATTATCAACTAGGGAGTGGAGACCCTATGTTGGAAAGGCGACTACGGTGTGGAGTCCCTATGTGTAAAATCATCAACTAGGGAGTGGAGACCTATATTGGAAAAGCGACCTGGGAGTGGAGACCCTATGACTAAGAATCATCAACTAGGGAGTGGAGACCCTATGTTGGAAAAACGACTAGAGATTGGAGACCCTATGTCTAAAAATAATCAACTAGGGAGTGGAGACCCTATGTTGGAAAAACGACTAGGGATTGGACACCCTATGTCTAAAAATCGTCAACTAGGGAGTAGAGACCCTATTTTGGAAAAGCGACTTGGTAGTGGAGACCCTATGTCTAAAAATCATCAACTACGGAGTGGAGACCCTATGTTGGAAAAGAGACTAGAGTGTGGAGACCCTATGTCTAAGAATCATCAACTAGAGAGTGGAGACCCTATGTTGGAAAAGCGACTAAGGAGTGGAAATCCTATGTCTAAAAATCATCAACTAGGGAGTGGAGACCCTATGTTGGAAAGGGGACTACGGAGTGGAGAACCTGTGTGTAAAATCATCAACTACGGAGTGGAGACCCTATGTTCGAAAAGCGACTAGAGTGTGGAGACCCTATGTCTAAGAATCATCAACTAGGGAGTGGAGACCCTATGTCTAAAAATCATCTACTAGGGAGTGGAGACCCTATATTGGAAAGGCGACTACGGAGTGGAGACCCTATGTGTAAAATCATATACTAGGGAGAGAAGACCCTATATTGGAAAAGCGACCGGGGAGTGGAGACCCTATGACTAAAAATTATCAACTAGGGAGTGGAGACCCTATATTGGAAAAACGACTAGAGATTGGATACCCTATGTCTTAAAATCATCAACTAGGGAGTGGAGACCCTATGTTGGAAAAGCGACTAGAGTGTGGAGACCCTATGTCTAAGAATCATCAACTAGAGAGTGGAGACCCTATGTTAGAAAAGAGACTAGGGAGAGGAGACCCTATGTCTAAAAATTATCAACTAGGGAATGGAGACCCTATGTTGGAAAGGCGACTACGGAGTGGAGACCCTATGTGTAAAATCATCAACTAGGGTGTGGAGACCCTATATTGGAAAAGCGACCAGGGAGTGGAGACCCTATGACTAAAAATCATCAACTAGGGAGTGGAGACCCTATGACTAAAAATCATCAACTAGGGAGTGGAGACCCTATGTTGGAAAAGCGACTAGAGAGTAGAGACCCTATGTTTAAAAATTATCAACTAGGGAGTGGAGACCCTATGTTGAAAAAGCGACTTGGGAGTGGAGACCTTATGTCTAAAAATCATTAACTAGGGAGTGAAGACCCTATGTTGGAAAAGCGACTAGAGAGTGGAGACCCTATGTCTAAAAATCATCAACTAGGAAGTGGAGACCCTATGTTGGAAAAGCGACTAAGGAATCGACACCCTATGTGTAGAAATTGTCAACTAGGGAGTGGAGGCTCTATGTTGGAAAAGTGACTTGGGAGTGGAGACCCTATGTCTAAAAGTCATTAACTACGGAGTGGAGACCCTATGTTGGAAAAACGACTAGAGTGTGGAGACCCTATGTCTAAGAATCATCAACTAGGGAGTGGAAACCCTAAGTTGGAAAAACAACTAGGGAGTGGAGACCCTATGCCTAAAAATCATAAACTAGGGAGTGAAGACCCTATGTTGGAAAGACGATTACGGAGTGGAGACCCTATGTGTAAAATCATCAACGAGGGAGTGGAGACCCTATGTTGGAAAAACGACTAGGGAGAGGAGACCCTATGTCTAAAAATCATAAACTAGGGAGTGAAGACCCTATGTTGGAAAGGCGATTACGGAGTGGAGACCCTATGTGTAAAATCATCAACGAGGGAGTGGAGACCCTATGACTAAAAATCATCTACTAGGGAGTGTAGACACTATGTTGGAAAAGCGACTAGAGAGTGGAGACCCTATGTCTAAAAATCATCAACTAGGGAATGGAGACCCTATCTTTGAAAAGCGACTAGGGAGTGGAGACCCTATCTTTGAAAAGCGAGTAGGGAGTGGAGACCCTATGTCTAAAAATCATCAAATAAGGAATTGAGATCCTATGCTAGAAAAGCAACTAGGGAGTGGAGACTGTATGTCTAAAAATCATCACCTAGGGAGTGGAGACCTTATGTTGGAAAAGGGACTAGAGTGTGGAGACCCTATGTCTAAGAATCATCAACTAGGGAGTGGAGACCCTATGTTTGAAAAGCAACTAGGGAGTGGAGACCCAATGTCTAAAAATCATTAACTAAGGAATTGAGATCCTATTTTGGAAAAGCGACTAAGTGGAGACCGTATGTCTAAAAATCATCACCTAGGGAGTGGAGACCCTATGTTGGAAAGGTGACTAGGGAATGGAGACCTTATGTCTAAAAAATATCAACTATGCAGTGGATACTCTATGTTTGAAAGGCGACTAGGGAGTGGAGACCCTATGTCTAAAAATCATCAACTAAGGAGTGGAGACCCTATGTCGGAAAATCAACTAAGGAGTGGAGACCATATGTCTAAAAATTATCAACTAGGTAGTGGAGACCCTCTGTTGGAAAGGCGACTAGTGAATGGAGACCCCATGTATAAAAATCATCAACTTGGGAGTGGAGACCCTATGTTGGAAAGGCAACTAGGGAGTGGAGACCCTATATCTAAAAATCATCAACTAGGGAGTGGAGACCCTATATTGGAAAGCTGACTAAGGAGTGGAGACCCTATGTCTAAAAATCATCAACTAGGTAGTGGTGACCCTATGTTGGCAGACCCTATGTCTATAATCATCAACTAGGGAGTAGAGACCCTATGTTGGAAAAGCGGCTAGGGAGTAGAGACCCTATGCCTAAAAATCATCAACTAGATTATTGGAGACCCTATGTTGGAAAAGCGACTAAGGAATCGACACCCTATGTGTAGAAATTGTCAACTAGGGAGTGGAGGCTCTATGTTGGAAAAGTGACTTGGGAGTGGAGACCCTATGTCTAAAAGTCATTAACTACAGAGTGGAGACCCTATGTTGGAAAAACGACTAGAGTGTGGAGACCCTATGTCTAAGAATCATCAACTAGGGAGTGGAAACCCTATGTTGGAAAAACAACTAGGGAGTGGAGACCCTATGCCTAAAAATCATAAACTAGGGAGTGAAGACCCTATGTTGGAAAGACGATTACGGAGTGGAGACCCTATGTGTAAAATCATCAACGAGGGAGTGGAGACCCTATGTTGGAAAAACGACTAGGGAGAGGAGACCCTATGTCTAAAAATCATAAACTAGGGAGTGAAGACCCTATGTTGGAAAGGCGATTACGGAGTGGAGACCCTATGTGTAAAATCATCAACGAGGGAGTGGAGACCCTATGACTAAAAATCATCTACTAGGGAGTGTAGACACTATGTTGGAAAAGCGACTAGAGAGTGGAGACCCTATGTCTAAAAATCATCAACTAGGGAATGGAGACCCTATCTTTGAAAAGCGACTAGGGAGTGGAGACCCTATCTTTGAAAAGCGAGTAGGGAGTGGAGACCCTATGTCTAAAAATCATCAAATAAGGAATTGAGATCCTATGCTAGAAAAGCGACTAGGGAGTGGAGACTGTATGTCTAAAAATCATCACCTAGGGAGTGGAGACCTTATGTTGGAAAAGGGACTAGAGTGTGGAGACCCTATGTCTAAGAATCATCAACTAGGGAGTGGAGACCCTATGTTTGAAAAGCAACTAGGGAGTGGAGACCCAATGTCTAAAAATCATTAACTAAGGAATTGAGATCCTATTTTGGAAAAGCGACTAAGTGGAGACCGTATGTCTAAAAATCATCACCTAGGGAGTGGAGACCCTATGTTGGAAAGGTGACTAGGGAATGGAGACCTTATGTCTAAAAAATATCAACTATGCAGTGGATACTCTATGTTTGAAAGGCGACTAGGGAGTGGAGACCCTATGTCTAAAAATCATCAACTAAGGAGTGGAGACCCTATGTCGGAAAATCAACTAAGGAGTGGAGACCATATGTCTAAAAATTATCAACTAGGTAGTGGAGACCCTCTGTTGGAAAGGCGACTAGTGAATGGAGACCCCATGTATAAAAATCATCAACTTGGGAGTGGAGACCCTATGTTGGAAAGGCAACTAGGGAGTGGAGACCCTATATCTAAAAATCATCAACTAGGGAGTGGAGACCCTATATTGGAAAGCTGACTAAGGAGTGGAGACCCTATGTCTAAAAATCATCAACTAGGTAGTGGTGACCCTATGTTGGCAGACCCTATGTCTATAATCATCAACTAGGGAGTAGAGACCCTATGTTGGAAAAGCGGCTAGGGAGTAGAGACCCTATGCCTAAAAATCATCAACTAGATTATTGGAGACCCTATGTTGGAAAAGCGACTAAGGAATCGACACCCTATGTGTAGAAATTATCAACTAGGGAGTGGAGGCTCTATGTTGGAAAAGTGACTTGGGAGTGGAGACCCTATGTCTAAAAGTCATTAACTACAGAGTGGAGACCCTATGTTGGAAAAACGACTAGAGTGTGGAGACCCTATGTCTAAGAATCATCAACTAGGGAGTGGAAACCCTATGTTGGAAAAACAACTAGGGAGTGGAGACCCTATGCCTAAAAATCATAAACTAGGGAGTGAAGACCCTATGTTGGAAAGACGATTACGGAGTGGAGACCCTATGTGTAAAATCATCAACGAGGGAGTGGAGACCCTATGTTGGAAAAACGACTAGGGAGAGGAGACCCTATGTCTAAAAATCATAAACTAGGGAGTGAAGACCCTATGTTGGAAAGGCGATTACGGAGTGGAGACCCTATGTGTAAAATCATCAACGAGGGAGTGGAGACCCTATGACTAAAAATCATCTACTAGGGAGTGTAGACACTATGTTGGAAAAGCGACTAGAGAGTGGAGACCCTATGTCTAAAAATCATCAACTAGGGAATGGAGACCCTATCTTTGAAAAGCGACTAGGGAGTGGAGACCCTATCTTTGAAAAGCGAGTAGGGAGTGGAGACCCTATGTCTAAAAATCATCAAATAAGGAATTGAGATCCTATGCTAGAAAAGCGACTAGGGAGTGGAGACTGTATGTCTAAAAATCATCACCTAGGGAGTGGAGACCTTATGTTGGAAAAGGGACTAGAGTGTGGAGACCCTATGTCTAAGAATCATCAACTAGGGAGTGGAGACCCTATGTTTGAAAAGCAACTAGGGAGTGGAGACCCAATGTCTAAAAATCATTAACTAAGGAATTGAGATCCTATTTTGGAAAATCGACTAAGTGGAGACCGTATGTCTAAAAATCATTACCTAGGGAGTGGAGACCCTATGTTGGAAAGGTGACTAGGGAATGGAGACCTTATCTCTAAAATATATCAACTATGCAGTGGATACTCTATGTTTGAAAGGCGACTAGGGAGTGGAGACCCTATGTCTAAAAATCATCAACTAAGTAGTGGAGACCCTATGTCGGAAAATCAACTAAGGAGTGGAGACCGTATGTCTAAAAATCATCAACTAGGTAGTGGAGACCCTCTGTTGGAAAGGCGACTAGTGAGTGGAGACCTTATGTATAAAAATCATCAACTTGGGAGTGGAGACCCTATGTTGGAAAGGCAACTAGGGAGTGGAGACCCTATATCTAAAAATCATCAACTAGGGAGTGGAGACCCTATATTGGAAAGCTGACTAAGGAGTGGAGACCCTATGTCTAAAAATCATCAACTAGGTAGTGGTGACCCTATGTTGGCAGACCCTATGTCTATAATCATCAACTAGGGAGTAGAGACCCTATGTTGGAAAAGCGGCTAGGGAGTAGAGACCCTATGCCTAAAAATCATCAACTAGATTATTGGAGACCCTATGTTGGAAAAGCGACTAAGGAATCGACAGCCTATGTCTAGAAATTGTCAACTAGGGAGTGGAGGCTCTATGTTGGAAAAGTGACTTGGGAGTGGAGACCCTATGTCTAAAAGTCATTAACTACGGAGTGGAGACCCTATGTTGGAAAAACGACTAGAGTGTGGAGACCCTATGTCTAAGAATCATAAACTAGGGAGTGGAAACCCTATGTTGGAAAAACAACTAGGGAGTGGAGACCCTATGTCTAAAAATCATAAACTAGGGAGTGAAGACCCTATGTTGGAAAGGCGATTACGGAGTGGAGACCCTATGTGTAAAATCATCAACGAGGGAGTGGAGACCCTATGTTGGAAAAACGACTAGGGAGAGGAGACCCTATGTCTAAAAATCATAAACTAGGGAGTGAAGACCCTATGTTGGAAAGGCGATTACGGAGTGGAGACCCTATGTGTAAAATCATCAACGAGGGAGTGGAGACCCTATGACTAAAAATCATCTACTAGGGAGTGTAGACACTATGTTAGAAAAGCGACTAGAGAGTGGAGACCCTATGTCTAAAAATCATCAACTAGGGAATGGAGACCCTATCTTTGAAAAGCGACTAGGGAGTGGAGACCCTATCTTTGAAAAGCGACTAGGGAGTGGAGACCCTATGTCTAAAAATCATCAAATAAGGAATTGAGATCCTATTCTAGAAAAGCGACTAGGGAGTGGAGACCGTATGTCTAAAAATCATCACCTAGGGAGTGGAGACCTTATGTTGGAAAAGGGACTAGAGTGTGGAGACCCTATGTCTAATAATCATCAACTAGGGAGTGGAGACCCTATGTTTGAAAAGCAACTAGGGAGTGGAGACCCTATGTCTAAAAATCATTAACTAAGGAATTGAGATCCTATTTTGGAAAAGCGACTAAGTGGAGACCGTATGTCTAAAAATCATCACCTAGGGAGTGGAGACCCTATGTTGGAAAGGTGACTAGGGAATGGAGACCTTATGTCTAAAAAATATCAACTATGGAGTGGATACTCTATGTTTGAAAGGCGACTAGGGAGTGGAGACCCTATGTCTAAAAATCATCAACTAAGGAGTGGAGACCCTATGTCGGAAAATCAACTAAGGAGTGGAGACCGTATGTCTAAAAATCATCAACTAGGTAGTGGAGACCCTATGTTGGAAAGGCGACTAGTGAGTGGAGACCCTATGTATAAAAATCATCAACTTGGGAGTGGAGACCCTATGTTGGAAAGGCAACTAGGGAGTGGAGACCCTATATCTAAAAATCATCAACTAGGGAGTGGAGACCCTATATTGGAAAGCTGACTAAGGAGTGGAGACCCTATGTCTAAAAATCATCAACTAGGTAGTGGTGACCCTATGTTGGCAGACCCTATGTCTATAATCATCAACTAGGGAGTAGAGACCCTATGTTGGAAAAGCGGCTAGGGAGTAGAGACCCTATGCCTAAAAATCATCAACTAGATTATTGGAGACCCTATGTTGGAAAAGAGACTAGAGAGTGGAGACCCTATATCTAAAATAAAATCAACTAGTGAACGGAGACCCTATGTTGAAAAATGCAGCTACGGAATGGAGACCCTATACTACCATGATTTTGAACTTTTTCTTCCATTTCTTTCTTTTTTTTATTTTTTTCATCATTTTCATCATCATTTTTTTCTTCTTCTTTTTTTTTTTAATTTTATTTCAGAGAATGAGTAAATACGGGAAAGAATTTTGCAGGAGACTTCCCTTTTTGGTGTTGTTTCTGCAAAGTTGTTTCTAGCCCTTGCACAGTTCTTTTTGGTTGCACCTGCTTTTTGCAAGGTTGCTTTTGGATTGCACCTGTTTCCTGTTTTTCAAACAAAGAACAATTTGTTTGTTCGAAATGATGGTCAGTTTTGTGTCCTTGAATGTTTTGGTTACTTTATTTCGGCCCTTTCAACTGCAACCGGTTATTTCCTGAATACCGATTGCATTTCTGGCCTTGGAGAACCTCTGGCTTTTTCAGACTTTGCCATGACGGTTTAGGACTAAATCTTTCAACTTTATTTTGCCTTTGTGGGCATTTAACTTTGATTTCCTTTCTTTTCAGGAGTTTTGATTTCGAAACATCGGCCATCATGGCCAGTCGGAGTCGATTCGATGCACCTGCCAAGGCTGCGTGCCTTCTTGAATATTGGCTCGTATCAGACAAAAACCCTATAAATCAATCTTGTCATCCTTTCTTTGTCTTAGTTTCAGAACAGAATTAGATCAAAAGGGAGTCCAAAAAAAGCAAACAATGAAATGGACAAATGAACTTAGACGAGAGGTATACCTTTCGGGAAAAGAAAAGAAGGACTTATCTGGAGTGCATGCGGACTTCAATAAACATAACATGCCTCTTGGACTGGATGCCTGATCTGTGTAAACCGTTCAACTCCCAGAAATTCATCATAACTTATACCTCAAAATTGAGAAACCTTGCCAGGACTCTGTCGATGCTGATGACTATGAGGATCCCCTTTTGGATCAGTGGTGCCCTTTGCGGCTTTTCACCAGTTGACCTCTCTCATTTATCTTCTCACTATCGCCTTATATTGCTCTTTGCGAGTTTTCACTAACAAGACTCTTTCATTTTCAATTTCAATGCTTAACATCGCCTTATAGTGACCGTGAAGATTTTCACCAATAAGACTCTCTTATTTTATTACTCTCATTTTATTGTATCAGATCCAAGTCACTGTACCCTCCAATTTGAATATCTTTGCTGATTGGTCGGAAGGACTTGAAAAGGATTTGGGTAAAAGAAATTGGATTGAATTACAACTTTGGAACCTTTCAAGTGAAACCATCGCCGAACTATTATAACATCTGCCTCAATTTCAACTTTGGGGAATTTGGATTTTTGTTTTGATGTGACTGAACCCCAGAGAGAGGCTGCCTATGTATCCTTTCGGAATCAAGTCGAACGTAGTTCAAGGAACTTTTGTTTTTTGATTTCCTTTGTTTTCTTTCTTTTCATATTTTTTAAACATAATTTTTATATTTCAAAAAGGGTAATCAAAGAAAAAGGGAATCGGCTCAAAGAGTTTGCAAAGGTTGGTAGTGTTTGGGTAGCGGGATTGAAATCCTTTGTCATCCCAATCAGATAGCATTAAAATTGTGTAAAAAGGTCAAACATAATACCTTTTGACCACATCTGCATTGATAGATGTTTCATATCATTTCCTTCAATGTCTCCCAAATACAGCACTCCTTTCGACAACAATTTTCTTATAATGTACGGACCTTTCCAATTTGGAGCAAATTTTTGTTTTGCTTCTTCATGATGCGGTAGAAATGCCTCAAAACGAGTTGCCCCACTTCAAAGTATCTAGGCCGCACTTTCTTGTTGTAGGCACGGGCCATTCTTTGTTGGTACAACTACCCGTGGAAAACTGCGGCCATCCGCTTTTCATAAATCATAGTTAATTATTCCAACTTGGTCTTGACCCATTCATCATCCTCGATTTCAGCTTCAACAATGATTCAAAGAGAAGGAATTTCAACTTCTACAGGTATTACAGCTTCATTGCCATAAACCAATAAGTAAGGCGTGGCCCCAATTGATGTGCACACTATTGTGCGATATCCCAATAATGCAAAAGGCAGCTTTTCATGTCATTGTCTAGAACTTTGAATCATTTTCCTGAGGATCTTCTTGATGTTCTTGTTTGTAGCTTCGACAGCACCATTAGTTTTGGGTCTATAAGGGGTAGAGTTACGATGCGTAATATTAAATTGTTCACATACCTCCATCATCAAGTGGTTGTTTAGATTTGCAGCATTGTCTGTAATGATAGTTTTAGGAATATCAAAACGACAAATAATGTTGGAATGCACGAATCCACCATCTCTTTCTTGGTGACGGCTTTGAAAGTGACTGCTTCAACCCACTTTGTGAAATAATCAATGGCGACCAAGATGAATTTGTGCCCATTAGAATCTTTCGGCTCGATTGGCCCAATGACATCCATACCCCAGGCAACGAATGGCCAAGGTGCTGATATAGGATGCAATTCTGAAGGCAATACATGAATCATGTCACCGTGTATCTGACATTGATGGCACTTTCGGACAAAACTGAAGCAATCCTTTTCCATTGTCATCTAGTAATAATCTACCTAAAGGATTTTCTTTGCAACGACATATCCATTCATGTGAGGCTTACATACTCCCGAATGCACTTCGTTCATGATCTTTTCAGCTTCCCGAGTATCTACACACCTCAAAATATTCAAATCTGGAGTTCTTTTGTACAAGACCTCTCCGCTCAAAAGGAAACTGCTGGCAAGCCTTATAGTAGTTCTCTTTTGATTTCCACTGACCTGCTCGGGATATTCCTTTGTTTTCAAAAACCTTTTGATATCATGATATCATAGCTGGATATCTAGTTCAATTTCAATTGTATTAAAATAACCATGCCTTTCTCGAATTTGGATTTCTAATGGGTCAATATGGACATTCGGATATGGCAGCATTGAAGCCAAGGTAGCTAGTGCATTAGCTAACTCATTGTGGAATCGAGGAATATAACTGAATTCGACGGACTTGAACCGTTTGCTGAGATTTTCCACTTGTTGCCTGTACGGGATAAGTTTGATATCTCGAGTTTCCTACTCGCCTTAAGCTTGCCGGATAATCAAGTCAGAATCTCCCATGATTAACAACTCCTCAACATCCAGATCAACTGCCATGTTCATGCCCATGATGCAAGCTTCATACTCGACAGTGTTATTCGTACAGAAGAACCAAAGTCGGGATATGGCCGTATAGTGTTGACTAGTGGGAGAAATCAAAATTGCCCCCAATCCCGACACCTTTTGCATTTACAACTCCATCAAAGAACATTTTCCAAGCATTGGTGTCTTTTGGAATCACTTCAACTGAATTTACTTCCTCGTCCGAAAAGTAAGTACTTAGAGGTTGATATTCATCATCAACCGGGTTCTCAGCTAGATGATCCACCAAGGCTTGAGCTTTCATCGCCGTGCGGGTGATATAGACTATGTCAAACTCAGTTAGCAGGATTTGCCATTTTGCTAACCTTCCTGTGGGCATTGATTTTTGAAATATGTACTTCAGAGGATCCATTCTGGTTATGGTATATGTGGTGTAAACCAAAAAATAATGTCTAAGCTTCCGGACGACCCAAGTTAGGCCACAGCAAGTTCTTTCCAACAAAGTGTACTTGGCCTCATAACTAGTGAACTTCTTTCTCAGATAATATATGGCTTGCTCTCTCTTCCCGGTAACATCATGTTGCCCTAGGACACAACCGAAAGAATTTTCCAGGGCTGTCAAGTACAAGAACAAAGGTCTTCCTGGCTCGGGTGGGACCAACACTAGCGGATTTGACAGATATTCTTTGATTTTATCAAAAGCCTCTTGACATTTATCCATCCATTTGATCGCCACGTCTTTCTTCAGCAACTAAAATATGGACTCACACGTGGTAGTAAGCTAAGCAATGTACCTGCTGATGTAATTCAATCTTCCTAGCAGACTCATGACCTCTTTCTTGGTTCTCGGAGGTGGCAAATCCTGAATAGACTTTATCTTTGTTGGATATAACTTGATACCCCTCCGACTAACTATGAAACCCAAGAGTTTTCCAGACGGGACTCCAAATGCACATTTATCTGGGTTCAATTTCAAGTCATACCTGCGCAGGAGCTCGAAGAACTTTCTCAAATCCCGCACATGGTCTTCCTGCATTCTGGATTTAATGATCACATCATCCACATACACCTCAATTTCCCGGTGCATCATGTTATGGAAGATGGTAGTCATAGCTCTCATGTAGGTTGCCCCGATGGTTTTCAAACCAAATGGCATGACCCTATAATAGTAAGTGCCCCAATGTGTGGTGAAAGTCGTCTTTTCTGCATCTTCTTCATCCATCAGAACCTGGTGATACCCAGCATAACAATCCACGAAAGATTGTATCTCATGCTTAGCACAGTTGTCAACAAGAATATGGATGTTTGCCAATGGGAAGTTGTCAACAAGAATGTGAACTTTGGGCCATTGCTTTTGGCCTAGCTTGAACAAGACCAAACAAAACCCCTCTTTTCTTTGTTTTCTTTCATTTTAAAATTCTATAAATTTAAAAATAAAAATAAAAATCCTAATTGGAGTCTAACTTAATTCTAATTTGCAAAATTAACCTACTCACTATTTCTAATATTTAGATAATTAATTAACCTAAAAAATGAAAGCAAATTAATAATTTAAAACTAAAAGCAAAAATTATAAAAGCCTATGGTATTTTGTGATTTTTTTTTGTTTAATAATGCGATTATTTAACAACTTAATCCTAAAAATACAAATAAAAACCTAAAATACAATGCATGAAATTTTGAACAATTTTATGGTATTTTTCATGATTTTAACATATTAAATATGCACAAAATGCAGCTAAATACAGACAAACAATTAAATAAAAATTGTTGAAACTCTATAAATTCAAAAACAATTAGGAAAAATTTATTTTGTGGATTCTGTAGGAATATTTTCTCAGGGCAAAAATTACATGATCACACTCATTGAGATGGGGTACACACGGATCGTGCATACCCGAAGACTACTAAATTGAAACGGAGGATTTTTTTATGAATTTCTCTAGCCTAAAATAAGTTTTTTTTGATTTTTCACCCGGTGTACGGTACCCACACTAGGGCCCGACTATATCCGGATTTGTGTCGGGAAGTCCCACATTGGGGGGAGGAAGGTAAAGCACTCTCTAACAAAGACAACTTCATACCTAGGGCTCAAACCCGAGACCTAGGATGAAAGAGTACTTACCAACAACAGCAACAACCCAGTATAATCCCACTAGTGGGATCTGGAGAGGGTAGTATGTATGCAGACCTTACCCCTACCCTGGAGTAGAGAGGTCGTTTTCAAATAGACCCCCGATATCCTTCCCTCTAAGAACTCCCACCTTTGCTCTTGGGGTGACTCGAACTCACAACCTCTTGGTTGAAAGAGTACTTACCACTCCACCACGATAAGTTTATATTGTTCGAAATTGTACAGGAACCAAAATCTTTTTGTACCTTCAAATATGTCATACTTGTACGGTGACATTTACTTCTGAAAGGGAGTAAGAAGCGTGTATAGTGGGTAAGAAAAATAAAAAAGATAAAAGTAATATCATCAAAAAAAAGTTGCAATTAACTGGACGAGCTTATAAATCGTGAGGGCTTCTATTTCATTCTTCGCGACTGAAAACTAGAGGACAACTCCAGCTCTAGAAGGATGAGATCTGTGCTTTCTGTCATTTCTTTCCTCTTTCTCAGGTATTTTTTTTTCTCTGGTTATGATTTAAAAAAACATTATGTGCGGACTAGAATTTTGTCATCTTCAAATTTGAATCGAAAAAAAGTCTATAATCCTAGATCTAATGACCGTGATTGATTAAATTGTGTTTCTCAACGGTGATCTGTATTGGGCCACCATATTTTACACCTGAGTCAGGTCCAACACTGCGTTAGAAGGACAGGCCCAATTAGCCTGGTTTAATTATTTGCTTTTACTATTTTTTCCCTGAGTTATATATAGTGGGGGTTGAATGTAGATAATGCAACTTTGTATCATTTTTGATAACTAAATGTAAAAGTTCTGATATTTCTCTCCTTCCCGTTCTTCTAGAATCTTCATCTCTGCTTTGATTTTGTTTGAATTCATGGAAGGAACTTGAAAATTCTCATGGTATCAGAGCAAGGTTGAGTAATGCTCTTCATCTGACGGCGTAATTTCTGATTTTTAGGTTGTTTGGGGATGAATCATGCAACCTAGGATTTTGTGATTTCTCCTATGGTTTTGAAAGTTATTTTACTTCGTGTGGTTTTGTTTCTGGACATTACTACTACAACATTATGAGATTCTGCTGGTTTCCTCTGATTGATTCACATTTCGAGTCGGCTAAAGTTAATTTTCTAGATAGAGCTGGTTTTATTTGACTGTCATTCGAAAAGAAAGAGGTTTGATTCCTTTGTTCTCTGATTTCTCACTCAACACATGTGTGAGTTAGTAGTTTTGTCAAATTATTGCATGTCTATTTGATTGTCTGACTATTACACTGGGAGATAATTCATCAGTTACAAACTTACCTACTACTGCTCTAGCTTCGGGGTCTACTGTGACCACTCTTATTGATGACTCACATCCATACTACATTTCCTTTTATGATGTGCCGGGGATTTCCCTTGTATCCACTCCTTTTGATGGTACAGGATATGTGAATTGGACTAAGGGAATGTTGATGTCTCTTTCTACTAGGAACAAAATAGGTTTCATAGATGGATCATGCTCTAGACCTTCTATTACTTGACCTCTTTACAAAGCTTGGGATAAATGTAACAATTTAGTTGGAACATGGATTTTGACTACTTTAACCACGCAAATAAAGAATAATGTTTTGCACTCTAAGTCAGCAAAAGACATGTGAGATGACTTGAGAGACAGATATGGTCAACCTACTGGGGCTCAAATCTATCAGCTTAAGAAGGATTTGGTTGGGGTGACACAAGGGAATAGTGATATAGCAACATATTACTCTAGACTTAAGGAACTATGGGATGAATTGAGTATTCTTAATTCTTTTATGACCTGCTCTTGTTGTGATTGTGTGTGTAAATGTGGAGCAAAAGGCATAACGCTGGTATGATTGAGAGTGATAAAGTGTACCAGTTACTCATGGGTCTAAATGAATCCTACACTGCATCAAGAGGTAATATTCTCATGATGACACCACTTCCTAGTCTATCCGAGACATACTCTTTGTTAGTACATGAAGAAAAAAAGAGAGAAATACAAGCAAGTGTGTCCTTCATAACTGCGGTTGATTTTCTCATTGCTGGAAGTAACAACATGCAGCAACAACCTCAAACTCAGAATCAAGGCTTCAATCATAATCAGAATCGTAACATGAATTTCAGAAATGGCAACAATGGTGGAAAATTCAACATTGACTTTAAGGTTGGACAGAAGTTTGTGGGAGATGGAAGAAAAAATACTATGTTTTTCAACTACTATAAAAAGTCTGGGCACCTAATTGATAGGTGTTACAAGCTGCATGGTTACCCCACTAATAATCAACCTCAGAATAGATTCAACAACAATCAAAAGGCTAAAAGAACTGCTGCTATGGTACAAACTTCTGAAAATGATGAAGGAACTGGATCAGAATCTGGACAGTCTACTGTATGTGGAGGAGCAATAACCAAGGAGCAGATGAGTCAACTGATGCAGCTCCTACAGAATGTTCTTGTTGGGTCTCAAGGTTCTTCTCTTCCTGAAGGCATTGGTTCTGCTAACTTGGCAGGTAAAGTTACTGATTTAGATTCTATAGCTTTGCACAGTATGTCTCATCTGCCTCTGATTCTTTGTCTCAAAAACCCTGGATCATAGATTCAGGGGCTACAGACCACATGACTTCTAACTTGTTTCTTCTTTCTGAAATCAATCCCCTTCCCGCTCCTTACTTAGTTGTCGTACCTAATGGCTATAGGGTAAAGGTCCATTCAGTAGGTTCACTTCCTTTGTCTAAAACACTTTCACTTCCTAATGGGCTGCATGTTCCTTCTTTTCAGTATAACCTAGTATCAGTTCACAAATTATGCAAGCAAATTAAAGGCTTGGTTTGTTTCAGTGAATCTACTTGCTTCTTGTTGCGGGGCCCTTCTCTGAAGAGGCCACTAGAAATTGGTAGTGAAGCAGATGGGCTATACATCTTGCAGCTAGAAAGGTTTCTTAGTGATGGTTTTATCCCTTTAACTCCCTCTGTTCCTTTGAATAAATGTGTACCTAGTTCCAACTGTAATGTTTCCAAGAACTGTGAAAATATCTTTGAGTCTAAGCCTGTAAATTCCATTTTGAATGATAATCATACCTTGTGGCGTTATAGATTGGGACATTTACCTTACAATAAGTTGAAGTCTATTTCTTCTAAGCTTTCCATTTCTGTACCTTCAACTCAACAATTTCCTTGTCATATTTGTCCCTTAGCTAGACAAACAAGGAACTCATTTCCTTCCAGTTCAACAACTACTACTTGTCTTTTTGCCCTTATTCATGTAGACGTTTGGGGGCCTTATAATACTGTTACACATTCTGGAAATAGATATTTTTTAACTTTGGTTGATGATTATTCTGGATCTACTTGGACTTATCTTCTCAGTACAAAATCCAATGCCTTCACAACTTTAAAAGATTTCATTGTCATGGTTGAAACTCAGTTTAGTTACAGAGTTAAGACAGTGAGATCTGATAATGCTCTTGAGTTAAGATTCAGTCATGAATCTTCTTCTTCTTTTTTCTCTCTAAAGGAATCCTTCATCAAACATCTTGTGTATAAATGCCTCAATATAATGGAGTTGTTGAAAGAAAACATAGACACTTACTTGAAGCTGCAAGAGCACATCTTTTTCAATCCAAAGTGCCTTTGAAATATTGGGGGGAGTGTATTCTGACTGCAACTTATTTGATTAACAGATTTCCTAACTCTGTCTTACAAGGAAAAACTCCTCATGAGCTTCTCTTTGGTACACCTCCTTCTTATGATCATCTTAGAGCTTTTGGTTGCCTTTGTTACATTTCAACGCTCAAAAGGGGTAGGGAAAAGTTTTCATCAAGGGCAAGTCCTTATGTATTCTTGGGGTACCCTTTTGGGAAGAAAGGTTACAGGGTATTAAACCTTGCCACTCAACAGATTGTGATGTCCAGAGATGTGGTGTTTCATGAGGCTGTTTTCTCTTTTGCTTTACAACAAATATCTTCTTCTTCTGAGTTCTTTGCATCTCCTCCTCCTCCTCCTCCTCCTCCTCCTGATCTTTCTTCCTTTTGTCCTTCTCCAGAATCCTCCTCTTTGACCATGCCTACAGGTTCTTTATCTCTACCTACAGGTTCTCCTCCTCTTCCTTCTTCATCTTCTTCTAATGTGCCTCCACTCACTCCTACTCATGTTTCTACACCTTCTACTGCATCCCCTTCTATTCCTCTTGTTGTTCCATTAAGGAAGTCATCCAGAGCTCACCAGTGACCTGGGTATCTTCAAGACTTTATGTGTAACTCTGCTTCTATTTCCTGCCCTTCCCTCTCTTCTATTTTACCTGCTCACACCTATATGAAGCTGGTTTGTATTTCTACTTTGTCCTGCCAATCTCAAACCTTTATTAACTCTCTTTCCACTGTGCAAGAGCCTAGATCCTATCCTCAAGCAGTTTTGCATCCAGGATGGCAGGAAGCCATGTCCAAGGAATTTGAAGCTTTAGAGGCAAACAATACTTGGAGTTTGGTTCCTTTGCATGTTGGGAAGCATGCCATTTCCAGCAAATGGGTTTACAAAATTAAACATAGGACTGATGGTTCTATCGAAAAGCTTAAAGTCAGGCTTGTCATTAGAGGAGATACCTAAAAGGAGGGCATTGACTACATAAAAACGTTTTCTCCCGTAGTTAAAATGACTACTATCAGGTGTCTTTTAGCTGTAGCTATCAAGAATCAGTGGCAACTCTTTCAGCTAGATGTTAATAATGCCTTTTTGCATGGGGATTTGATGGAGGAGGTGTATATGAAAGTCCCTCAAGGTATAGTTGTCACTTCTTCTGATTTGGTTTGCAAGTTGAACAAATCTTTGTACGGCCTCAAACAGGCGTCTAGATAATGGTATGCCAAGCTATCTGATGCCTTACATTCCAAAAGTTTTCAACATTCTAAGAATGATTATTCTCTATTTTTCAAACACTCAACTGTTAGTTCTGTGTATTTGGGGGTCTATGTAGATGATATTGTGTTAACTGGAATAATGTGGAACATCCTTCTTCTTAAACAATTTCTGGATGCTCAATTCAAAATCAAGGATTTAGGTCTTTTACATTATTTTCTTGGTCTGGAGGTCGTGTATGTGTCTGATGGTATTTTGGTGAACCAAAGGAAGTTTTCTCTCGAATTGGTTGAAGAATTTGGGTGTACTTATTCCAAGCCAACCTCTAGTCCTCTTCCTTTGGGTCTAAAATTGTCTTCTGATGTAGGTTGCTTGCTTTCTGATCCTTCCCTTTACAGGAGGCTAATTGGAAAACTCAATTTCTTAACTCATACTAGGCCTGACTTAGCTTATACGGTTCAGCATCTTAGTCAATTCATGCAGACTCCCAGGCAGCCCCATTTGGATGCTGCTTTGCATACTGTGTGCTACATCAAAGGCTTGTCTGGTTTGAGACTTCATTTCTCTTCTCATTCTTCTTTTTCTATGGCTGCATTTTGTGATTCGGATTGGGCTTCTTGCCCTGATTCCAGGAGATCTGTTAGTGGTTTTGTTATTACGTTAGGTTCTTGTAGCTCTTGGAAGTCAAAAAACAGACTACTGTTTCTTTATCATCTGCGGAGGCAGAGTACATGTCTGTTCGGAGATTGGTGGCTGAATTAACTTGGCTATGTCGACTCCTGGAGGATATGAATGTTACTGATCTGACTCCTATTGCTGTCCATTGTGATAATCAGTCTGCTATTCAAATTGCAAAGAATCCTGTCTTTCACGAGCGGACTAAACACATCGAGCTAGACTGACATTTTGTTCGGGAAAAATTGCAAGATGGCTTGATTTTGTTTTATTATATACCTTCTAATGCCCAGCCTGCGGACATTTTCACTAAGAGCCTTCCTGGACAGGCACATTTGCAGCAATTGTCCAAGTTGGGAGTGGGTTCCTCCAGCCCCACTTCCAACTTGCAGGGGGGGCCATATTTTACACCTGGGCCAGGCCCAACACTACGTTAGAAGGACATGCCCAATTAGTCGGGTTTAATTATTTGCTTTTACTATTTTGCCCCTGAGTTATATATAGTGGGGGCTGATCGTAAATAATGCAACCTTGAATCATTTTTGACAATTGAATGTAAAAGTTCCGATATTTCCCTCCTTCTCGTTCTTCTAGAATATTAATCTCTTCTTCGATTTTGTTTGAATTCATGGAAGGAACTTGAAAATTCTCAATCTGATCTCACGTTAGTGTCTTTATTGTTTACGTAATGTTGATCGTGTTTTGTCCTCTTAATTGATTTTGTTTTGACTCGCATAGCTGATCTGAAGTCCTCTTACTTTGATATGTGTGCTAGCGTTTTGATCTGATCTAATACATTAAATGTTTCATTCATACGTTATATTGATCAATTCACACTAGATTGATCTGATCCCCGGCTCATTCTCCATAACAGTCATTACGTTTGTTTTTATCTTACTTGATTTATTTTTTTTATTTTTACCTCAACGACTACGGATTATTTGACATACTTACTATGATTAATAATACGGATTAGTTGATATTTTTTATGATCTTATTTTAATAGTATCTATTTGCCTCTATGTGAATTTTGCAGCAGATTCGAAGGTGGGTGTATTGGGAAAAAAAATGAATTTACATTGAAGGTGACGTGGCATGACACGAGGACTGGTCAAATGGTCAAAACATGATGATCAGTTAAGAGGCACGGGTGACAACAGATATGGGGAAAGGAAAGCTAAATAGGCACGAGAGGCAATTCGAATAATACAAGCTTCATACCTATTTAGGTCATTAAAGCCAAGAGATCAGAAGGCATTGAAGACATGGATATGATGACGAAAAGGAGTCCAAATTCAATATTAAATACCCAATACGTTAGAGAATTGGTATTAAATAGGAATGATTGTGTAACGTCTTATTTAATGTCATTTATTGCTCATAATTGTCTCATTAAGACTAAGGTATTACTCCTTTACTTAGAATCAACTATAAAAGGAGGAGGTCTCGTCATTTGTAAGGACAGAGGATATCATCAACATTACATTGGAATACAAACATATTTACTGCTTATTTGTCATTCTCAAAAAGTCTATTATTTCTTTTTCGTCTCCTGATTATCAGTAGCCCGAATTTCTATTTGTCTTTAGCTTTGACCAAAGAATCACATTTTTGGTTAAACAAATTGGTTCCGTTACCGGGAATCTGATAATCTTTTCTTTGAAGCTACGTTTTATTCGTCTTTATCAACATGTCAAACAACAACAATAACAATAACAGTGATAACACATTGGGAAACCATGAAAATCAAATCCATCAAAATCAAGGAGACCTACCGAACATTGACGTGGTTCCCTCCCCTCTAGATTCACCATGTCGATCTCGTGAAGGCACTCATGCCCCTGAATCCCGTGCTGATCAACAAGAACAATTTGAACATTTTGAAGGAGGTGCAAATGAAGCTTTACAAAAGCTAATTGATGCACAGGTCGGCAAAGCTCTTCAGGCTCTAGTTAGTCGATTGCCTGCTGCACCACCCACACCAACTCCAAATAATAATACATTGGAGAATCCTCGTTCTGGTCTTGTTAATTCTGGAAATGGAGGAACCACCAGTGAACCACAGGAAGGGGGACCAGGTTATTCAAATAATTCCTATTTGCAAAATTTAGTTCTAACCTTGCAGAAACAGATTAAGGAACAAAATGAGCGTATTGAGCAAATCCCTAGAGTTCCGCCTGTAATAAAAGGAGTAGACATGGACAGATACTTACAACAACCTTGGAAGCCAAGTGTTGCTCCCCTTCCAATTCCGAAAAAGTTCAAAATGCCTGACATCCCGAAATATGATGGTACTACAGACCCATGTGACCACGTGACTACATTTACAACAGGCGTGAAAGGCAACGACTTGACCAAACAAGAAATAGAATCAGTACTGGTCAAAAAATTGGAGAAACACTCACCAAGGGTGCATTAACCTGGTATTCTCTTTTATCTGAAAATTCTGTAAATTCTTTTGCTGAGCTTGCAGATTCTTTTATTAAAGCACACTCGGGAACTCAAAAGGTTGAGAAAAGAATGGAAGATATTTTCAAAATCAAACAAGGGGATTCAGAGTTGCTTAGAGACTTTGTTGATAGATTCCAGCGTGAAAGAATGACTCTACCCCGTGTACCTGACAACTTGGCTGCAATAGCTTTCGCAAGTAATTTAATTGACAAAAGTTCTGAAGCCACGAGAAAACTCAAAGAACGCCTTCGAGAATTCCCTGCAACCACGTGGAATGATGTTTACAACAGGTACAGTACGAAGCTGCAAATTGAAGAAGATACCGTACCTAAGTTTCATCATGAAGAAAGGGGCGGTTCCAGAAGATCAGAAACCGAAAAAAGATCAGGTAAAAACAGGTACGATCCATATATGGGACCTGCAGGAAAAGACTCACGGTCAAAACAAGATAGCCAGCAATATGACCAAAAATCGAGGAACAGGGAATCTGGTTCTTCATCAAGATTCAGAAATGATCGGAATAGACAAGAGTCACGAGATGATGACAGAAGTTTAAAGGCAAGGTTCGGTAGATATAACTTTAATGTCACTACCTCCGAGCTCGTGGCTGTTTTGAGAAGTATGGGAGATAAGGTACGATGGCCAAAAGAGATGCGGTCAAATCCAAATAGACGCAATCCAGATCATTGGTGCAAATTCCACAATGATCACGGGCACAAAACTTCAGAATGTAGATTCTTGCAGAGCGAAGTGGATCATCTATTAAAGCAAGGGTACCTCACTGAGTTATTTAGTGAAAAAGATAAATAAGTCTATATGAAAAATAGGCAAGAGCCTCCAAAGCCTCCTTCACCCAAGAGAACGGTGAATGTGATAAGTGGGGGAGAAGATATTCACGGCATAACCTACACAACTTCCAACAAGGTTTCTAAAGTAACAATTACACACGGGAAACGGGTACGGCAGGTATTAGAAAATGAAAGTATTTCATTCGATGATGCAGATACAGAAGGAGTGATAACCCCACATAATGGCGCACTGGAAATATCTTTACTTGTACATGATACTAATGTAAAACGAGTTTTGATTGATCCAGGGAGTTCTGTAAATATTATACTACTAAGGGTATTACGTGAAATGCAAGCTTAAGACAACATGACAAAATGATACCCAAGGCGCATACCTTGTCAGGCTTCGACAATTCAAGTGTGGTAACAAAAGGAGAGGTAGTTCTAACAACTTTTGCTGCAGGTGTTGTTAAAGAAACTAAATTTCAGGTAGTTGATATGGAAATGGCCTACAATATGATCATGAGGAGGCCTTGGATCCATGATATGGATGTTGTTACATCAACTCTACATCAAGTTTTTAAATTTCCATCACCGTGGGGGATTTGTCAAATTCGAGGGGATCAGCATACAGCTAGGAGTATCAACGTTGTAACAGATACGAGCACCGTAAACAAAGAAAAATAGCAATTACAGGAAACAGTTGAAGGTGTCAGCAATCAAACCTCAACTGAGCAAGAGAAAACAGATTTAGACTCGAGACCTGATACAATTCAAGAACATGAGAAGAATGAAAATATCAAAACAACCATCGAAGAACTCGAGGCTGTGATATTATTTGAGTAGTGGCCTGAACGGAAAGTTTATGTTGGAGCTAATTTAAACTCAAATATGCGAGGTATGTTAATTGAATTTCTAAAATCTAACGTGGACTGTTTTGCTTGGTCCCATGCTAACATGACAGGGATACCACCGGATGTGATGACTCACAAATTAAACGAAGACTCATCCTTTACACCAATAAAGCAAAAGAAAATAAAGAAAGGGGCTTTTAAAAACCAGGTGATTCAAAATGAGGTCCAAAAGCATTAAAAATTGGGTCAATCCGCGAGGTAAAGTACCCTAATTGGTTAGCCAACACAGTTGTTGTACCTAAGAAAAATTGTAAGTGGCGAGTATGTGTAGATTATACAGATCTTAATAAAGCTTGTCCAAAAGATTCTTTTCATTTACCACATATAGATCAATTAATTGATGCAACTGCAGGACATGAACTTTTAAGTTTTTTAGATGCATATTCAGGGTACAACTAAATTAAAATGGACCCTAGTGATGAAGATAAAACTTCTTTCATCACAGACAGGGGGACTTACTGTTATAAAGTAATGCCCTTTGGTCTCAAAAATGCTGGGGCAACCTATCAAAGGTTGGTCACCAAAATATTCCAAGAACATTTAGGAAAGACAATGGAGGTATATATAGACGATATGCTTGTCAAAACCCAGCAGTCTCATGATCATATTTCTCATCTATCTGTTACATTTGAAATTTTGAGAAAATTTAATATGAGACTCAACCCAGAAAAATGTGCATTTGTAGTTGCATCAGGTAAGTTTTTAGGTTTTCTTGTTTCTAACCGTGGTATTGAGGTAAATCCTTCTCATATCAAAGCAATAGAAGAAATCCCTGATATCCTTACTAATAAAAAGGAAGTTCAAAGATTAACGGGAAGAATTGCAGCTTTGGGGAGATTTATTTCCAAATCTTCAGAAAAGTGTTTTAAGTTTTTCTCTGCACTCAAAAAGCAAGATCATTTTGAATGGAACGAAGATTGTCAACAAGCCCTTAGAAATTTGAAATTTTATTTGTCAAAACCACCGTTATTGGCAAAAGCAAAGGTGGGAGAAAAGCTTCTCATCTATTTGGCTGTGTCTGAAGTTGCGGTAAGTGTTGTTTTGGTCCGTGAGGACCAAGGTAAACAATCTCCTATTTATTATGTAAGTAAGTCCTTACTAGATGTTGAAACACGATACCCACAGCTAGAAAAATTAGCATTAGCTTTGATCATGGCATCTAGAAAATTAAGACCTTATTTTCAATGCCATCCCATTGTTGTAGTTACTGCTTTTCCGCTTCGAAACATTTTGCATAAACATGAATTGTCAGGGAGGTTAGCAAAATGGGCTACAGAATTAAGTGAATACGAAATCATTTATCAACCTAGGACTGCTATAAAATCTCAAGTATTAGCCGATTTCGTAGTTGATTTTAGCCAGGGGATGCATTTAGAAGTAGAAAAAGAATTACAAGTTTTTAATAGTGCAAACCCAGGGACTTGGATTTTATTCACTGATGGTTCATCTAATGTAAAGGGAGCAGGTCTGGGTATAGTTCTCATACCACCTACGGGTGAAACTATTAGGCAAGCTATAAAATGTCATTCTATAACTAACAATGAAGCAGAGTACGAGGCTGTAATTACAGGTTTAGAATTGGCAAGAGAACTCGGCATAACACAAATTATAATCAAGAGTGATTCTCAACTCGTGGTCAATCAAATGCTGGGGACTTATACAGCCAGGGAAACTCGAATGCAAGAATATCTCGAAAAGGTACGGGAACTAATAAAGCAATTCCAAACTTGGAAGGTAATGCAGATCCCAAGAGATGAGAATGTGGAGGCAGATGCTTTAGCTAATCTCGCATCTGCAGCTGACGTAGCAAATGACGCAAATGCTTCAGTCATACATTTATTTCATTCCATTCTCGAACCTGATAAGAATGAGGTAAATTTTAATCATTTAACATGGGATTGGAGAAACGAAATTATTGTTTTTTTACAGCACGGAACCGTGCCTAAAGACAAAGGGAAGGCTCACGCGCTTCGCAAAAAAGCCGCTCGATATTGTTTGTATCAAGGAAATCTTTATCAAAAGATGTTCGGTGGACCACTAGCAAGGTGTCTCGGACCCTCTCAAACAGAATATGTGATGAAGGAAGTGCACGAAGGACATTGTGGAAATCACGCAGGGGGAAGGTCACTGGTAAGAACATTGATTCGAGCAGGATATTATTGGCCTAAGAAGGAAGAAGAGGCAAACAACTTCGTGTCCAAATGTGATAAATGTCAAAGATACAGCAATAATATGCACAAACCAGCTGAGTTACTACACCCTGTTATAGCCCCGTGGCCCTTTATGAAATGGGGAATGGATATCGTAGGTCCACTACCACAAGCAAAGGGTCAGGTAAAGTTTCTACTTGTACTCACAGATTATTTCACTAAATGGGTAGAAGCAGGAGCATTTAAACAGGTACGAGAGAAGGAAGTTAAAGACTTCATATGGCGAAATATAATATGCCGCTTTGGAGCACCAAAGGAGATCGTGTGTGACAATGGACCACAATTCATAGGAGCTCAAATCACAGAAATTTCTTCAAAGTTGGCAGATTAAAAGGATAACATCTACGCCATACCATCCAGTAGGTAATGGACAAGCGGAATCCACAAACAAAGTCATTATCAACAACTTGAAGAAGAGGTTACAGGATTCAAAAGGTAATTGGCCTGAGATATTACCTGGAGTACTATGGGCTTATCGTACAACGACAAAAACAAGCACTGGAGAAACACCATTTTCAATGGTTTATGGTATGGAAGCCTTAATTCTAGTTGAAATAGGTGAACCGAGCACACGGTACGTTCAGGCAACGGAGGAATCTAATGATGAAAAGATGCGGGTCAACTTTGATTTGCTTGAAGGAAAAAGAGAAGCTGCATTGATAAGAATGGCAGCACAAAAGCAAGTAATTGAACGATATTACAATAGGAAAGCACGCCTCAGATTTTTCAAAATTGGGGACTTTGTGCTTAAAAAGGTGTTCCAATCTGCAAAGGCTGCTAATTCAGGAAAGCTAAGTCCAACGTGGGAAGGACCATACAGAGTTCGTGACATTGCGGGTAAAGGAGCATACGAGTTGGAGACAATGGACGACAAAGTTTTACCCTCGCATTGGAATGCCGTCCATTTAAAGAGATATTACTTCTGAGAAAGTACCTACGGTCAGGTATCGCCATGTTATTTTTCTTTTGAATTATTAAAGTTTTACTAACAATTTTAGATGCTAGGCAAAAACCCTAACTCGTTCCAAATGATGAGTCACGACCTGCAAGGCAAAATGGAGTACTCTAAAATTCCCAGCCCAGGGTTACAATTAATCTGATGGAAATACACACGAGTTAGGCAGGCTTCATCTATAATCGCACCTCCGAGTCCCGTATATTTTTCTGTTTCAGGAAAAGGACCAAATTGAAAGAAATAAACAAGTGCTTGAGGCTTCATACTTCACTGCTCAAACACTTGGGGGACTACATATTATACACAGATATGTGTAGAAAAATAGATATGGATATCGAACAAAAGTCGGCCACAAAGAGGCAAGTGTTGAGAAAAGGTTACGAAGTCTTCAGCATTCATCATCGTGTTCAACAAACACAAGACATTCATCATAATGTTTTTCCCATGAGAACAACAGAGTCATCTCTCAAACTCATAAACGAAGTCACCTCTCAAACTCTTCATATAAAGATAGGGTCATGACTATGTACTGAAACAGGTTATGAAGAAAAACCTTGTTTATTTTATATTATGTAAAAATCTGTTACAAGAAAAACAGTTACGAGGGAGTTATAGATGTATTTTAATACATGTAATAGTCAAAAAACTTGTTAAAGTTCATGAATAAAAATTTGTCAAAGTTGTTTCATACAAAACATGTGTATTCTTATTTCTTTCATCGTATTATAACACCATTATGAAGTTGAGACGTCTTCTTCATTAAGTGTCGATAAAATAAAAGGGCCCTCTTTTATAAGCCTCATGTTGATAATCCATGAGAAGAATCATAAAGCATTTTCAAAGGATAAAAATGCTAAGCTATTCTATAAGTCCTAGATAAATAGGCAAGAATAGAATATACAGAAGTACCGATAAAACTTCTTAATATAAAAGACTAAGTACAAACTTAGTCAGCAAAATATTTATTTTTTACAAATGCCCCATTATGATAACTGGGGACTTCATCAAAAGATCCCTTAAAGTTGCTAAGGGATAACACCACCGATTTAAAAAAACAGTAAGGTTTGAAATACATTCAACTAGTCACTGAAGGGGTTGGAACATCAAAAGTTGCAATCTCATTTTCAGGGGCAGTCACAGGCACGGTAACAACTTCTGAGGGAGCAGCAATAAGAGCGGTTTCAACTGGTCCTGGAGTGTTAAAATCACCAAGGGAAGCAAGAGCCACGGGAGCTTCAGCTTCCATGGACTGTGTCATAGAAGTTTCACCCTCGGGAGCCGGAATTGCAACTCCAATTGCCGCAGTAGCCACTTCTTCATTTAAAAGCTCTTCTGCCCCAGGAGTTCCAAGTGCAGAAGAAGGAGTATCAACTGGTTGTTGGTTTTTTTCAATAGTGTCTAAGACTTTGGCTAATTCAGATTGCAAATCAAAGTTTTCTTGAGTAGCTTCCATCAAAGCATCACGGCGAGATTTTAGAAAAGCCCAACTTACCTCTATGTTGAAGTTCTCCTCAAGAAGTCCATACTCCATTTCCCACATAGCAAGATCGTTCTTCAATATCTGGTGTTCAGCTAAGTGGGAGTCAAGGGAAGCCTCAAGGGAGGCATGAGAACTCTTCAAAGCATGTATCTCGTCAGAGGAGATCCTTAAGTCAGCCTGAGCTTGAGTCAAGCTTTGCACTAACTCCCTTGCATATTCTTCTTTCTTCTCCACAAGTGCCACAAGCTCTCTGATTTCTTCACTGGCCTTTGATAATTGTTCTGAAAATGAGCACTCCAAAAGCTCCTTATCTTTTTCAAATTGGCTTGAAGAAGCCTTGGCAATTGCTAGCTCAGAAGTCAAACCACGCTTTTGCTGCTCCAGGTGATTTCTACTTTCTTGCAACTCCTCTATGGTCCTTTGAGCATTCTCAAACTGCTTCTTCTAGTTTGCTACCTCAAGCTGGGTTTCCTTGGCTATTCTCCTAGCCTCAGAGATAGCCTTCGCAGACTCTCGATCCTTCTTCTCTAGAGTGGAGATTCTTCCCATTAACTCAGTACCAATAAGATTAGCCTACAAGGGAAAGGCATCAAATGTGAGAATATAGAGATATATAAAAAAACTTGTAAGTTAAAAGAGAAGTACCTTCAAGGTAGAATGAACTATGTCATTCATCAGAGTCAAGCAACTATGGCTCTCCATCTTCTTCTTCTCAATATCTCCGATTAGAGGCCCGAGCCAAACATCAGCTCCACCAGTGTTTCTCAAAAGGCTATGATTGGCAGGAACTTCAAGAGTAACACTTCTCATAGCCATGCCTCTGCTGCTAGAACCCGCCTCTGTATGCTGAACAGAGGGAGGGGGAACAATGGAAGGAGGAGTAGTAGAAGAGGTAAAAACAATGGGAGCTGTAGGAGTCAAATCAGGGACAGTAGGAGCAGATATGGGAACCAAAACAGATAAGGAAACGGAGTCGATAAAATAGGCAAAGAAATACTCGTGGTTGTCAAAGGAATAGAAGGAATAGAAGAAATGGGAATAGAAGAAGAGAGGGGAGTTTCATCAAGAACTGGTCCAAACTCTCCACTCTCAAAACCACTAACAAAGAGACGTCGAATTGATTCATTAGAGCCTCTTGGAGTGGTATCCTCATCAGAAAGGATTTGAACAGGCTCGGAGATAGAGTCTCGAGCAGGAGCATCTTCAACTTCATCTCCAAAGGATTTGAACAGGCTCGGAGATAGAGGCTCGAGCAGGAGCATCTTCAACTTCATCTCCATCAATGACGCGTCTCCTGGCTCTTGGCCTAGCTATCAAAGAGGTATTCTCTTCTTCCTCATTCTCAGAACTTTCTTCTACAACTTTTCTTTTTGGTAGTGTGGCCCGAGTCTTTTCCAAATCAAGTGAAGCGGTTGAAGACGCTCGAATGGCAATGGCTACCTCAGCTATCATACCCCTGATACCAAATCCTGATAAAAAGAGGGATAAAGAATTAAAATAAGAAAGAATTCAATATACGGCAAAGCATAAGGAAATACATACCATGGGACTTCACTTTCCAACCATTCAAAAGAGAAATTGATTTCCAAGTTCTCGCCTCCATAGGCGCAATCTTCAAAATTGAATCTACCCAACCACGGAAGTTAGGAACGTGTTCCACATCTCCTATGGTTGCTACAAAAAGCCAAAAAGAGACGAGATTAGAAAAGAAACAAAATTCTTAAAAAATAGATACGGTAAGAAAAAGAAAAACTTACGTGCAAAATTCCACTTCTCAGGGAAGGGAATGTTTGTTTCACCCAACAAATCCACCGTATGTACAACAACGTAACGACAATACCACCCTCGATCCTTGTCATCTCCGGGGTTTACCAAAACCTTCTTGCTTCTTGCAGTTAAGGTAAAAACTCCATGGCGGAATAATTTGGGGTGGTATAGGTGAACAAGATGGGAAAAGGTAAAATTAACATTGGCTTTGGTAGACAAATACCTTAAGCAAGCCACAGGTCTCCAAACAAGAGGACCTACTTGTGCTAATCAAATTTTGAAAAAGCGGCAAAATTCAAGTATAACGGGGTCAATGGCAAGATTAAATCCCAAAGTAAATGGATAAGTATAAACGAAAGAGAATCCAATTCTGAAAGAAGAAGTTCTCTGGTTTGGGGCAGGAATCATCATACGAAGATTACCTCTCCAATTACAATCTTTCCTAACAGTGGGAATCACAAGAAAGAGGGTTAAATATGTTTATAATGACAATCGTCAAACTTAGAAGTATAATGATGGAAAGCCTATAATAAAGGCAACTATCACTTCGTGAATACTGGGAATGAAGAAGCCTTGAAAAAAGGGCGCAGAATTGCAGAACCAATCAGAAAGTGACACGTGTGTAGATCATTAAATAAAAGGTGACATGTATGCAAAGTATTAATTAGAAGGGACAATTGAAGCGTCAGTACTGTCATAGTATTAATTACGGCAAAAATTCTCTTTTTATGAAGATCCACTTCCTAGATATTTAATTGATAAATAAATAGAAAGTGGGGGGACTATCTGTATTGGGGAAAAACTGAATTTACATTGAAGGTGACGTGACATGACACGATGACTGGTCAAATGGTCACAACATGATGATCAGTTAAGAGGCACGGGTGACAACAGATACGGGGAAAGGAAAGCTAAATAGGCACGAGAGCCAATTCGAATAATACAAGCTTCGTACCTATTTAGGTCATTTAAAGCCAAGAGATCAGAAGGCATTGAAGACATGGATATGATGACGAAAAGGAGTCCAAATTCAATATTAAATACCCAATACGTTAGAGAATTGGTATTAAATAGGAATGATTGTGTAACATCTTATTTAATGTCATTTATTGCTCATAATTGTCTCATTAAGACTAAGGTATTACTCCTTTACTTAGAATCAACTATAAAAGGAGGAGGTCTCGTCATTTGTAAGGACAGAGGATATCATAAACAGTACAGTGGAATACAAACCTATTTACTGCTTATTTGTCATTCTCAAAAAGTCTATTATTTCTTTTTGGTTTCCTGATTATCAGTAGCCCGAATTTTTATTTGTCTTTAACTTTGACCAAAGAATCACATTTTTGATTAAACAGTGGGGCTGTCTTTCGGCAAGCTTTTCAGTCGGCTTTTCGCCAAGAAAGAATACTCATACTGATGGTGGGTCTTGATGCTGCTGGTAAAACGACCATTTTGTACAAAATCAAACTGGGAGAGATCGTCACCAACATTCCTACCATCGGTATGATACCGATGTTTGTTCTCATTTTTAGAAGTTCTGTAAGAGGGCATCTGAGTTTTCTTTGATTGGCTTAATTGTTTTAATTTCTTGAACAAAGAATTGTGTGTTGATTGCAATTTGTCGTTTTTGTTGTTTTGCCTATCAACTCTGCCTAAATGGCTTTTCATTGTACAATTCACCAGAATTCATGTTTACTTCTTAGATTTATTCGTTATACGGTCGGATCTCTTATAATAATATCTCTATATAACAATCATTCATTGTAAAAGCCTAGTTTTTCTCAGAACTGATTTTTTATATTACTCCCTCCGTTTCAATTTATGTGAAACTATTTGACTGGGCACGGAGTTTAAGAAAAGAGAGAAGACTTTTGAACTTGTGGTGTAAAATGAGGCACATATATTTTGTGTGGCTATAAATCATTGCATAAAGGTAAATTGTTTCCAAATAAGGAAAGGGGTCATTCTTTTTGGCACGGACAAAAAAAGAAATAGGTTCACATAAATTAAAACGGAGGGAGTATATTTTATCCCTCTATAACAGCATTCTACCTATAACAGCAACAATTATCTTTATGACGGTACACTCTTTGTAAAATTACCCTTTTATAACAACCGTGCAAATTTTCTAAGATTATTACTAATAATAATTCTAAATATTTAAGCAAATATTTTATACTTTAATGTACAACTTATAATAGCTATATATATATTATTTTAAGGATAGCACAATGTTCCATGAATATATGCACATCAAATATTTCTATAACTAAAGATGTACAAATGATATATCTTGCATTAGAAAAATGCCAAAAGATACTTAAAAGATTTATTTGTACTTTTTGAAGATATGCATATCATTCTTTTTTTATTTGAAGATGTACACATAATATTTCTTATATTAGACAATTACCAATAATATGTAAACGTAATCTATTCGTATTTTTTAATTGTATGCCTTAGAGTTTAAATATTTGTGCATTTAGTTAAGAATTTTTTAATAATGTATTAGATTTCTTTAGCATTTAATTCATGAAATATTTATATCTTTTGAGATTTTGAATTTAAATATTTTATTAATCTTTTATATAATATTATAAAAGAAAAACAATTAGTTTTTGGATAATTTTTGTCTATAACAGCCAAAATATATTTAAATGTCAAATGTTGTTATAGGTGTATAACAGTCATTCACTATAAAAGCCGAAAAATTTTGAAACAAACGTAATATGACTTTTCATTCTACAATAGTAATCCCACCAAGAAAAGAGATGGTTCTGTTCTACTCCTATAATTTATTAATTTTTGAATTTATCTGCTTGTTTTTTATAAATATATACCTCAATTCTTGTTGTTGTCTTTACGCTTGTCATTGATGCCAACACCTTATATTTCAGGTTTCAATGTGGAGACCGTGGAATACAAGAACATTAGCTTTACCGTTTGGGGGGTTAGGATAAGGTAAGTGATCTGGAAGCCTTTGAGCATTCTCCATCCTTTGGTTTGTTTTGAAAACAGTTAAGAAAAATAAATTGACTTTAACTTTAAGGGAAGTATGGGAATTTAGAAAATCATACATGGTAGATGGGTACCTTAATTCAAGTAAGTTGTTACCGTGCTATGCGGTTGTTAAACGTATATGGCCTTGGATTTGGACCAAGGTTAAATCAATCGCTTTGGTTGGATTGGTCATTCATGGTAGGAGTTTGATGTTTGAGGCATAGGGTGAAAATGAGTGGAGCGAGCTTGTCAGGTTGGTTCAGATTAAACCAGCTCAAACTGTTAATTCCAAGGTCGAGCCATTCTTTTTGAGTTTACCATCAATCCTTCCTTCTGATTAAGTGGCATCAAAGAAAGAATTGATATTTTGTCTTATTTTTGCCTCGATCAAATCTACTTTTAAATGTTTCAACCTCCCTTGCTCAAGACTTCTTCTTCAACCTCGAGCCCGGAAAGTTGAGGCTTGGTGAATCTCAAGGCAAGGTTAAGCTTTGGCCTAATGCATGAGTCAAGCTGAGCATATCATACCAAGAGCTTGCCTCGCTTAAGCTCGTTTAATCCCCCAGTGAGGAGTCAAAAAAAGTACAGGCAGGTTTAAAGGCTTAATATACCACTCCTTTTGATTGAAGATCCATATCTTTATTTGATGTTTAGTCTTGGGAAGAATTTAACAAATAAATTTTATAAAAATATGAATTGCATGCCTAAAGGTGGCAAGTGGGTAGGGCTCGATTTGCTTTGGGTCAATTTTGTTAGGGCTTTAACTTTTAAAAGCTGGTTGAAGCATCGTTTTCCAAGCAAAATCACATTGTTTTGGGTTTAAATCAGTATGAATGTGCATGGCCACTCCTTTTGATTATTATACTGGTTGATTCCTTTAAATTACAATGCATCTTTAACTGTAGAAACTATGCCTTTTCCTTTTTGTTATGTTATAAAAAGAGGAGTCTCATAAACTAACAAAAAAGAGGATTGTGTGCCAGCCAACTAGATTTTGATGCTTTTTGTCTTGCAATTGTCATAGTGATTGGCAAAACAATAACTCCCAAATTACATGGAGTTTTAAGGGTAGAGTTAATCATATGGGTGAAGATACTAATATGAAATGTATATGTGATCTGCAGATTCGTCCTTTGTGGAGACACTACTTCCAAAACACCCTGGGACTCATCTTTGTGGTTGATAGCAATGACAGAGATCATGTAGTGGAAGCTGAGGATGAGCTTCACAGGAAGTTGAATGAGGTAGATTTCAAGTGTTTCTTCTGATTTTGATGTAACAATTTATCGCATCAAGTAGTATTTCCCCACATTGTGGGGTGAGAAACAAAAGTGTGCCTGATTCCTCCCTAAATGGAACAAGCTATAAGGAGACTCAGCTTTAAGATTGCCCTCACCTTTGCAGAATGAATTGAGGGATGCTGTATTCAGGGGCGGCCCAAGGGTCAAGCCACTAAAGCAAAGGTTTTAGGCCCCCAAATTTTGAAGGCCCCAAATTTTTCTCTTTGTTTTCTACTCGTATTTGTATTGAGCCCCCGACTAATCAAGATTCGTATCGCATAAGACTTAGTAAAAGAGAGAACACATTTTAACAAGATTTAATTCAACCACATGACTCGAATCCAATATAAGGTAAGTTGGATCATATACATCTCACAACAATCTTTAGAGGTAAGGTCTAAATATATTGGGTATGTTAACATTAAAAAAAAAATTATTTCATAAAAAGTAAATATAACTTTTAATTTAGTAACCGTTTAAGCAAAAATAGGAGAAAGAGAATCACTTCCCCTAAACCGTCGTCGCGAATATAAAACTTTTCATTATATATATTTTACGATTGACATCATTAGTGAGGTACCTATATTATTATTCTCCTTTTAAATTTCTCACTAAAAAAGTGCAATTCAATAGTCCAAGTCTTATTTTTTATCTTTCTCATCAAAAAACGGGTACTACATTCTTATATTCTCTTCTTGATTTCTACAAAAAAGTTAAGTTCTCGATAAGTTATATTGTTCTCTGTAAAAAAAAATATTTTATTTTTTCTATAAAAAAACAAGAGTTGAAGAGTACCGTTGAATAAAACTATATTGCGCATTTTTTTTTCTTTTTTTCCCCCTCAGGTTTCAAGCATTTCAACAAGTATATTAGAACATCAAAAATTATTTTGATATCAAGTTATAAACTTCTTGAATCTAGTTCAATTATCTAAGATCAATAATATCTTAGGAGAGATTAAATTATTTATAAAAGTAACTATTAACAACTTTACATCTTAAAAAGATAGAAAAATAGACTTCCATTAAAAATATAGATAAATTTTTTTTTCTTTCTAATAGGTCCTACATTAAAAATTGGCTTTAGGCTATCAATCTTCTTGGGCCGGCTGTATTGCTAGTGTTTGCTAACAAGCAAGATCTTCCAAATTCCATGAACGCAGCAGAGATAACTGACAAGCTTGGCCTCCATTCTCTCCGCCAGCGTCACTGGTAAATAAACTTGACCATATTGCCTTCCGATCTTCTTCTTCTTTCCCCCTGCCCCTCTCCCCCTCTCTCTCACGGTTTTTGGTGCTCATGGATTAATGGCCTCTTTGATTTGCATCTCTATGCAGGTACATCCAGAGCACTTGTGCGACTTCTGGTGAAGGTCTGTATGAAGGATTAGATTGGCTGTCAAACAACATAGCAAATAAGGTAGGTGACAGAAGTATAACGTCTTGCCATCATATTAGCTTTTTGACCACAAAATGTTGTATTTTGAAAGAACATCCACATCATATTAGCTAATTGATGTTTTCCGTCAAATCTGAACTGCTTCTCATAAGTTCCAACTCCAATTTGCAGGCATAGAGACAAAGTATCTTTGTTCTCTGGATGATGGAGTAGTGAGACAGTGACAAAATAGGCTTCACCAATTACTTGTAAACTGTATTAGTAGAAAATAAATATGACACATGGAATTATGTGTGGCTGACAAGGCATGATACGTGGATCACTAAGAAAGTGACAACTAAAATATTGCATTAGAAGATGCACGAGATACAAGAAGTACGAGCAAATAACTCACGAGATGAAGGGATGCAGTTGCTCGAGTCTAAATCATTCAGTAAATATAGGCTGAATGAATCAAGACAGTAAGAAGGAAAGATTCACGAACCTCTAATTAATGAGGAAGAAGAATTGGAGCCGTTACAGAATCTCCATAAACAGTTATAATTGCCAATTATAACGGTTCATGAATGTTATTAATGTTCATAATGTTTCGGCCATAAAAGGGAGGAAACATCATGTTTGTAAATTCCTATATAAGGGAAGAGAATTTCATTTGTAAAGACATCTGAGACAATATTGGAATATATTTACTTTACTTTCTGCTTTCCTCTATATTGACTTTGCATTCAGTTATTTCTTTAATTATTCTTGTTCTTTTCCTTTCATATAGTTGAAAAAGTATGAAATTTCTTTGTTATTAGTAACCCGAGTTCTTCTAAAAATAGGCTATGACCGAAAGATACATTTTTTGGTTAAACAAATTGGTTCCATTACCGGAAATCCGATAATCTTTTCATTTTCCAAATTCATTATTCTGTCAAACAATCTTGTCAAATGCCAACGACAACAACCAACAAAACCAACTGAACCAACAGAATCAACAAGAGGATGAAACTCCAATCCCTTTACCCCAAAATTCTCCTCAACACTCCCGAGAAGGGTCACCTGAAAGATCAACATCACATGCGAATAATCAACAAGGGGATAATCAAATTGCTGAAGATGCATTGAAACAACTAATTGCAAAACACGTCAACAATGCACTTCAAGCTTTTGTTAGTGGATAACCAACTATACCACTAACTCCACCTCTGAACAACACTGCAACCATAGAGAACCAACGTTTGGGACTTGCTAATTCAGGCAGTGGAGGAGCTCCTAGCGAATCTCGCGATGGAAAGTCAGGTACCCCAAATAATTCTGATTTACAAAGTTTAGTACTAACTTTGCAGAAGTAGCTCAAGGAGCAGAATGATCGCATAGAGAAGATACCTGGTGTGCCACCCGTGATTAAAGGAGTGGTTATTGATAAATATTCTCAACAGTTCTGGAAGCCAAGTGCCGTTCCCTTGCCGATTCCAAAAAAGTTTAAGATGTCGTTATACCGAAGTATGATGGAACAACCGACCCACGAGATCATGTAACTGCATTTACAACTGGCGTGAAAGTAAACTACTTAACCAAGCAAGAAATTGAGTCGGTGTTGGTCAAAAAATTTGGCGAAACACTCATAAAAGAAGCACTAACATGGTATTCTCTTTTACAGAAAAATTCTATTGATTCTTTTGCTGAGCTTGCAGATTTATTTATAAAAGCACACTTGGGAACTCAAAAAGTTGAAAAGAGGATGGAAGACATCTTCAAAATAAAATAAGGAGATATAGAGCTACTCAGGGAAGTTGTGGATAGATTTTAGCGTGAAAGAATAATGTTACCACGTGTACCTGAAAATTGGGCGGCCATGGGGTTTGCAAGTAACTTAAATGAAAAAAGCTCAGAAGACATGAGGAGACTCAAAGAAAGCTTACGAGAATTCCCTGCTACAGCTTGGAATGATGTTTATAACAGGTATAACACGAAGCTGCGGATAGAAGAAGATACTATCACTCAGTCACGGGGAGATAAAAGAACAAGTTTACTGTGACCAAAAACTGAAAAAAGGTCCGGTAAGAACAGGTACGAAATCTTATATGGGACCAGCAGGAAGGGATTCACGTTCTAAACACGAAAACCCGAGGTATGGTTCTAGATCAAGGGATAGAGATGCAGGTTCATCATCCAAGTTTGGAAAGGAACGAGATACGCGGGATAGCATTGTTAATACAAAGGCAAAGATTGGTGATTACAGTTTCAGTGTTAGCACTTCTGAGTTGGTAGCTGTTTTAAGAAGTATGGGAGATAAGGTGCAGTGGCCAAAAGAAATGAGATCGAACCCTATCAAAAGAAATCTAGATTTCTGGTGCGAGTTTCATAGTGATCACGGTCATAAAACAGCAGATTGCAGATTGCTACAAGGTGAAATAGAGCGTTTGTTAAAACAGGGTTATCTAACCGATTTTTTTAGTGAGAAGGAAAGTAAGTGCATATGAAGAATAGACAAGAGCCATCAAACCCTCCGTCACCAAAAAGAACGGTTAATGTGATAAGTAGAGGAAAGGAGGTCAAAGGTGTGATGTATACAACTGCAAACAAGACGTCAAAAGTCACAGTTACCCACGGAAGTGAGTTCGCCAAGTTTTGGAAGAAGACAACATAACGTTTGATAATGCAGACGCGGATGGCGTGATAATCCCTCACAACGATGCACTGGTAATATCTTTACTTGTACATGATACTAATGTGAACGAGTTTTGATTGATCCAGGTAGTTCTGTAAATATCATTCTTTTAAGAGTGGTAAACGAGATGCAAGTTGATGACAAAATGGTGCCAAAAGCACGTACCTTAACTGGATTTGACAATTCAAGCGTTGTTACAAAAGAGGAAATATTGCTCGCCACATTTGCAAAAGTTGTCAAAGATACGAAATTTCAAGTGATTGATACGGACATGGCATATAACATAATTCTCGACAGACCTTGGATTCACGAGATGGATGATGTTCCATCTACTTTACATCAAGTTATTAAGTTCCCTTCGCAATGGGGAATTAGACAAATCCATGGTGATCAACAGGCTTCTAGAAGTATTAATTCAGTGGCGGATTCAAGCATAAAGAATGATGTTGCAGACAAAAATTAGCAATTACAGAATTCAGTTGAGGATTTAGCAACACAAACATCAACTGGAGATGGGCAAACAGATGTAGATTAAAGACCCGATATCATTCAAGAGCCAGAAGTGAATGAAAACATCAAAACAACTATTGAATAACTCAAAGCAGTGGTGTTGTTTATACATTGGCTGGACAAAAAAGTTTACATCGGAGCCAACCTGAGTGCAGAGATGAAAGGTAAGTTAATTGAATTCTTAAAAGCAATCGTAGACTACTTTGCTTGGTCGCATAAAGATATGATAGGTATACCACATGAGGTGATGACCCACAAGCTAAATGAAGATCCAACATATCCACCTGTCAAACAGAAGAAAAGGAAGCAAGGATCCTTCAAAAACCAGGTGATATAGGATGAGGTACAAAAGCTTTTAAAAATCGGGTCTATCCGAGAGGTAAAATATCCTAATTGGTTAGCTAATATTGTAGTAGTACCAAAGAAGAATGGTAAATGGCGAGTTTGTGTAGATTATACTGACTTGAATAAATCTTGCCCTAAAGATTCTTTTCCTTTACCGCACATAGATCAACTAATTGATGCTACTGCAGGACATAAATTGTTGCATTTTTTATAAGCCTATTCAGGGTATAATAAGATAAAAATGGATCCTTTAGATGAGGAAAATACTTCCTTTATTACAAACAGGAGGACTTACTGTTATAAGGTCATGCCTTTAGGTCTAAAGAATGCTGGAGCCACGTACCAGAGGTTAGTAACGAAAATGTTTCAAGAACACCTGGAAAAACTATGGAAGTCTACATCAATGACATGCTAGTCAAGTCAACACAGGCGGGAGATCACATCCAACATTTGTCAGATACATTTCAGATTCTCCGCAAATTCAATATGAAGTTAAATCCCAAAAAGTGTGCATTTGGCGTGTCTTCAGGTAAGTTTTTAGGTTTCCTTATTTCTAACCGAGGAATAGAAGTAAACCCTGCACATATCAAAGCCATTAAAGAAATACCGGACATACTCACGAGCAAAAAAGAGGTGCAGAGGTTGATAGGTAGCATAGCAGCATTAGGAAGGTTTATTTCTAAATCTTTGGAGAAGAGTTTGAAGTTATTTTCAGTGTTGAAAAAACAAAGGCAATTTGAGTGGACCGAGGAATGCCAACAAGCACTCAAAAATCTAAAAACGTACTTGTCAAACCCACTGTTGCTAGCTAAACCGAAGGATGGAGAAAGGCTACTCATCTATCTCGTTGTGTCAGAAATGGCGGTAAGTGCAGTATTAGTTCGAGAAGACAAAGCTAAACAATCTCCAATTTATTATGTTAGCAAGTATTTATTGGATGTTGAAACTCGATATCCTCATTTAGAAAAACTTGCTTTAGCACTAATCATGGCATCTAGAAAGTTGAGGCCTTATTTTCAATGTCACCCTGTCTCTGTAGTGACCGCTTACCCCTTAAGAAACATACTGCATAAGCAAGAACTATCAGGTAGATTAGCCAAGTAGGCTATAGAACTAAGTGAATATGATATCATATATCAACCTAGAACTGCGATAAAATCATAGGTTTTAGCAGATTTTGTGGCAGACTTCAACCCAGGAATAGTACAAGAAGCAGAAAAACTGCAGGTATTCAACGGGTCTAATCGAGGTACATGGACCCTATTTACTGATGGCTCCTCGAATGTTAAAGGATGGGGTTTAGGCATTGTTCTAATCCCACCTTTGGGAGAAACTATAAGGCAGGCAATAAAGTGTCATCCCATTACTAATAATAAAGCAGAATATGAAGCTGTAATTGCAAGTCTGGAATTGGCAGGAGAGCTCGGAATAGTGCAGATTATCATCAAGAGTGACTCGCAACTTGTAGTTAATCAAATGCAGGGGACTTATATAGCTAGAGAGGCGAGGATGCAACGATATTTGGCAAAGTCATGAGACTTAATCAAACAATTCCAATCTTGGAAAATTGTGCAAATACCCAGGGAAGAAAATGTTGAAGCAGACGCGCTGGCTAATCTCGCATTTGCTGCAGAAGTGACAAATGAAGAAAATGCTTCCATAATACATTTGTTTCATTCGGCACTCGATCAAGACAAAAACAAAGTAAATTTCAATAATTTAACCTGGGATTGGAGAAACGAGATCGGTAATTTTTTGCAGTACGGGATTCTACCTGAAGATAAGAAAAAGACTCAGGCACTTCGACGAAAAACTACCAGTTATTGTTTGGATCGTGGCAACCTATATCGAAAGATGTTCGATGGACCTTTAGCAAGGTGTCTCGGACCTTCTCAAACAAAGTATGTGATGAGAGAAGTACATGAGGGACACTGTGGAAATCACGCAGGAGGAAGATTATTGGTAAAATCTCTAATTAGAGCAGGATATTATTGGCCAAAAATGGAAGAAGATGCAGAAAGTTTTGTGGCCAAATGTGACAAATGCCAACGATATGGTAACAACATGCATCGCCCAGCAGAGTTATTACATCCGGTTATTGCACCATGGCCTTTTATGAAGTGGGGGATGGATATCGTGAGTCCACTACCACAATGCAAAGGAAAGGTACGATTTTTACTAGTACTAACCGATTATTTTACCAAATGGGTAGAAGTAGGTGCCTTCAAACAGGTGCGGGAAAAAGAAGTCAGGGACTTCATTTGGCGAAACATCATATGCCGGTTTGGAGTTCCAAAAGAAATCGTGTGTGATAATGGCCCGCAATTCATAGGTGTGAAAATCACAGAATTCTTTCAGAGTTGGCAGATTAAAACGATAACTTCAACACCTTATCATCCTGTGGATAATGGACAAGCTGAATCAACAAACAAGGTTATTATTAATAACTTGAAGAAAATATTAGAGAAGTCAAAAGGTAAGTGGCCAGAAGTGTTACCAGGAGTCTTATGGGCTTACCAGACGACAGTGAAAACAGGTACGGGAGAGACTCCATTCTCACTTATGTATGGTGTTGAAGCCTTAATCCCAGTTGAAATAGGTGAACCATGTACAAGGTACACCCAAGCAACCAAAGAATCAAATGAGGAAGAGATGCGAATAAATCTCGATTTGCTTGAAGAAATGAGAGAAACAGCTCTAATAAGGATGGCAGCGCAGAAGCAAATTATTGAGCGATATTACAATCGGAAAGCTCATCTTAAATACTTCAAGATTGGGGACTTTGTACTCAAAAAAAAAATTCAATCATCAAAAGCGGCCAATGCAGGAAAATTGAGTCTAAATTGGGAAGGACCTTACAGAATTCGAGGTATTGCTGGAAAGGGTGCATATGAGTTAGAAATAATGGACGGTAAAATACTCCCATCAAATTGGAATGTTGTTCATTTGAAGAATTATTACTTCTAAAAGGAAAGACCCCCGATCAGTTATCATTTATGCAAAGTTTAGATTTATTTATTTTTAATTATACTAACCATTTTAGATGATAGGCACAAAGCTAGCCCACACCAAATGATGATTTTAGACCAAAAGTTCTGGGTTACAACCTTTCTTATGGAAATAAAAAGGGTTAAGCAGTCATCATCTAAAAAAATATACCTCCGAGTCCCGTATGTATTTTCCTTTTTAGGAAATGGATCAAATGAAAGGAATAATCAAGTGCTCGAGATTTCATACTTCAAAGCTCTAACACTTGGGGAACTATAGGTAGCAGGCAAAGAAGACTGCAAGTCAAAGAAGAAAAAAGACTAAAAGTCAGTTCAAACCTGGATCGATCCAAAAATCAAAAGTCAAGAGCCAATCAAGAACAAAGAAACAAGTCTGAATCAAAAATTGTTTGTATTAAACTTTCAAAAAATGTAAACACGTTGACATAAATTATAAGATCCTACTAGTACTAAGGTTAAAGGTAATGTTTAGTCATGGGTTGCAAAATATACCATAGAATTTTGTGGAATCTATTATAAAGAAAACAGTTATGAAAGAGTTGTAGATGTTGTACAAAAAGTTACTTGAATACATGTAAATTGTTATATAATTTGAAAGTTCAAAATACAAAAATTCCTCAAATTATTCAAGAGATTTCTTTAAAATATGTATTTTCCTACTTCTTTCATATGTTTACACCAATATGAAGTTGAGACGTCTTCTTCAATAGTGTCGTTTATCAAAAGGCCCTCTTTTATAAAAATTTGTATCTATCCAAAAATAATGAAATATTAAAGCATTTTAAAATGCAAATTAAAGAGTAGAACAAAAACTCAAATGAACTATTATATATTGAACCTGGCTAAAACTAAGTATAAACTCAGTTAAAACCAAGGAATTTTGATAATAAACCCCAAAACAGACTAGGGGTAAAAACTTGCCAACTATTCTAAAAGTAAAAAAAAAAGAAACAAACTTCCCAACAAAAGTTCATAGAACACTATGGGGCAAGATCTAAAGCAGTACTATCAGCAGCAAGAGAGGCAAAATCCAATAAGGCATCATCAACTATGGGAGAAGATACAACTTGAGCAGAAGAGGCTTGAACATCAACTTCACCAGGAGTAAGTTCATCACCTTCGGGAAAGCCGACCTCAGGTGAGGAAAAGTTCTGACGTTGCTGAGCTTTTTCAATAGTTTCCTTAGCTTTAGCAATCTCAGCAGTCAAGTCAAAGCCTTCTCGGCTAACCTCCATCAAAGTCTCGAGGCGTGTATTAAAAAAAGTGAAGCTTACATCAAGAGTTGATTTATCTTCAAGGGCCTCGTAATCTTTCTCCCATTTCTCAATTTCAGCCTTCAACTCTTCTCTTTCAGTCAAAGAAGAATCATAAGAAGCCTTCAAAGGGGAGAATGATCTCTCCAAGAATTGGACCTTGTCTTAAAATGCACGGAGGTCTTCTTGAGCTTGAGTGAGCATTTGAACAAGCTCCCCGGCATAAATCTCCTTCTGATTAAGCACTTTTTTCAAACCCCTAATTTCTTCGGTAGCTTTAGAAAGCTGCTGCCCTAATGAAGACTCAAGAATGTCTTTGTCCTTGCCCACTTGGCTGGAAGAGGCTTTTTCAATTGCCAATTCTGCTGCCATCACTTGTACTTGCTATTCCAAAGCATACTTCTCCTCATCTAAAACTTCTTTTTCCAACTGAAGACTCTCGTACTGTTCCCTTCGGTTATCTGCTTTTGTACGATAATTGTTGACTAGCTGCTCAGTATTGACAATGCTCTTCATAAGCTCTATGCCTATCAAGTTGATCTACAAAAGAAAGAATATAAGTGATTAACAAACAAAGATAAAAAAATTACGAGGGAAGTAAAGAAATAAAATTAAGGCTTATACCTTCAAAGATGAATGAACAATATCATTCATCCATGTTAAGGAACTGTGGCTTTCCAATTTAGACTTCTCAACTGGGCTAATTAGAGGTTTTAGCCATACATCGGCTTGACCAGACTTTTTCAAAAGATTACCATCCTCGAGGACTTCAATGGTAACTTTTTTCATCATCCTATTGCTACTGGAAGAACCAACTTCAACACGAGAAGTGTTAGTAGTATGGACAATTAAGGAAGTGAAAACATCCACGGGAGGAGCAATAGCAACAACGATAGGAGCAAAAGCTTGAGAACCAATAGGAGCGGACACTGGAAAGGAGGAGAGAGGTGTTTCTTTAAAAACAAAGTCAAAATCTTCATTATACAACCTATGGGAAAATAATTGATCGGTAGAGTCATAAGGTGTTGCTCATCTCTTCATCAGATCTCATTAAAATGACACTTTCAGGCTCATTCACGGGAATTGAACTTGGAGGAGGGGTGGCTTCATCATCCGAAATAACGCGCCTCCTAGCCCGAGGCCTACGCACTAAGGAACCCTCTTCTCTTTCCTCCTCACCTTCAGAGCCATGAGCTCTCTCAACTTTTCTCTTTAATGAAGAATTCAAAATTATTTCTTGAGCAAGAGACAAAGAAAGCCTTGATGAAGTAATAGATGCAGCATTGACACCTCGAATGGGAAATCCTAACAAAGAAAAAAAATTAGAAATCCCCAAGTAATTACGAAAGAAAGGAAGAAAATTAAAGGGAAGAATACCATGAGTTTTGACTTTCCAGCCAAACCTATGAGAAAGGTATTTCCAAGACCTTATTTCCATAGGGGCAACCGATAACAACTTATGTACCCAAGCACGGAAGTTTGGTTATTTTATCAAAAACTTTCATAGTTGCTAAAAAGAGAAAAAAAACATCCATAAGATCATCAGTTTCTTCCTCCCTCATAAAAGAAGAAAGATATAAAAAAAACTTACGTGCAAAATTCCATTTCTCCGGAAAAGGCATGTTCTCCTCACCCACTAAACCACTTGTGGGAGTAGCAACAAAATAGGGATACCAGCCACGATCCTTATCATTTTCAGGGCTAACCAAAAACCTTTTGCTCCTGGCAAAGAGAGTAAAAACCCCTGAACGGAATAACTTAGGGGAATATAGATAAAGTAAGTGTTGAAGGTGAAGGTTAAAGAGGCCAAATTAGATAGGTATCGTAAACATGCAACGACTCTCCATACAATAGGAGCAATCTTTCCTAAGAAAATGTTGAAGAAACGATAAAATTCTATGATAACTGGGTCAATAGGGGGAGTGAAACCTAAACTAAAAGGATATGTGTAAACGAAAGAATAACCAGCTAGGAACGAAGTTATCCTTTGGTTTGGACCAGGAACTAAAATTAGAAAATCAGGTTTCCAGTAGTATTCTCTTCGCACAAAAGAAATCAAGCCATCAATAATCTGAGAAGGATAGACATTGACATGATCATGGGAAGTCATAGAAGTAACTTGGTTTCTAATTGATTCACGATCAGTGGAGAAAGAAAATTTTGTAGGAATAATTTCATCAACTGTTGGTTCTCGAAGAGGCTTACTTGATTCCCTATTTCTGGCAGAAGATCTATGGGTTGAAGAAGCCCTAGTCCTAGATGAAGAAGGGTCAACAACATTGGGTTGATAAGTAGAACCACGGACATATAAAGACCCTAAGCTATGTAACCTACCACCTCTTCTACTCCTAACAAGAGCAGTTGAAGGGGGAAATTCATCTATAATTACTGTTCCACGAGGATTGGGGTTTGATAAAGACATGGATGCAAGAAAATAATATGAACTGAAGAATAAGAACGATTAGAGAAGAAAAATACTGTAGATTGAAGATTTTCTGTAACGACCCGGCCGGTCGTTTCAAGGAATCTCTGTTCGGTGATGTAAGGTATAGAATATCTTCATAATATGATTATCGACTTACGTGCATGGTTGAATTCAATTACCGGGGGATTCAGAGTCAAATTGGAAGAAGGATTCTAGTTTTAGAAGTTTAAGTGGTGAGAATTTGATCAGAATTGGACTTTGAGTAAACAGACACGGAATGGGTTTTGGGTGATCTCAACAACATTGTATGGTGATTTTGGACATAGGCGCGCGTCCGGATTTAGATTTGGAGGTCCTAGGGTAATTTGAGGCGTTTCGGAAAAAGTTGGAAAGTTGAAGTTTCGAAAATGGAGAAGTTTGACCCATAGTTGACTTTTGTGATATCGGGGTCGGAATACGATTTCGAGAGTTGGAACGGCTCCGTTATGTCATTTTGGACATGTCTGCAAAATTTGGCGTCATTCCAGGTTGATTTGATTGGTTTCGACACAGGTTTTCGAAGTTGGAAGATTTGAAAGTTCCTTAGTTGGATTCATGGTGTGATTCGTCATTTCGGTATTGTTTGATGTGATTTGAGACCTCGATCGAGTTCGTGTAGGGTTATATGACTTGTTGGTATGCTTGGACGGGGTCTCGAGGGCCCCAGGTGTGTTTCGGACGAGTCGCGGATGATTTTCCATGGTTTTGGGGAGGCTGAGTTCTGGTGTAAACGCAAATGGGACCCTGAGCACAGGTACGATGGTCGCAGGTGCGAAGGAGGAAGTGTAGGTGCGAGAGGAGTTGGTCTGGGCAGTCTCTGCAAATGTGGAGAATTGGAACGCACGTGCGGTGCCGTAGAAGCGGATCCTTGGGCGCAAAAGCGGAGTAGATCGCAGATGCGATTGGTCAGGCACACCAACAGTTGCGCAGATGTGGTTAAGATGGTCACAAGTGCAGAAGTTCTGGAAGAATCATATAAGTCGAGGGTTTGGCCATTTCCTTCACATTTTGAATTTTAAACTTCGAATTTGGGAGCTTCTTTTGGGGGTTTTCAAGCAAATCGATTGGGTAAGTGTTTTTCACCTAGAATCTAACATATTCCATGATTTTGTCTTCATTTTTATCATTTAAATTGTGTTTTGGGTTGGGGAAGAAGTTGGTTTTTGAAGAAAAGTTCTAAAATGAAAAATCATGATTTGATGGACCAAATGGTATCGGAATCTGATAATTTTTGTAAGGTTGAACTCATATTGGAATGGGTATTCGAATTTTGTAAAACATTTCGAGTTCCAAGGTGCGGGCCCGGGGGTCGACTTTGGATCGATTTTTTTTATTTTGTTAAAGATTGAGACCTTATGATCCAGAATAGTTTCTTATGTGTTTTATTTGTGCTTTGAAGTTGATTTGGCTAGAATTGAGCCGTTCGGAGGTCTTTTCACCTGATAAGAGCATTTTAGAGTATCAGTCTGTCGTATTTGATTTTGAGTTAAGAATCTTGCCTAACCTTGTGTGGGATACTTCCCCTTAGGATTTGAGTCTTCTATGTTGATTGTAGTTCGTGTACGTGAGGTGACAAGTGCGTGCTCGGATTTATTTGTGTAAAATTGGCCTTTTAGGGTTCTTAGGTCTTTATATTCACTGTATATGAATGTGTTCTTGACATGACTAAGTTTCCTATTTACTAGTTTCACCTCTACATGCTTAGGAATTATTTGCTTCATGATTCACTCTTATTGCCTAATTGACTCCTATTTGATTTAATTGAAGAATTTCGCCTCTCCTATTGTCATGTTTTCTTTTCATAGTTGCTTGTCTTATTTGAGAATTATTATTATCCCTCCTGAAATTGTTTAGTCTTAAGTGAAGCTAAGATCATCCTTCCTTAATTGAATTATCGAATATCTTCGAAATTGTCCCACCTTAAAAGGAGTTTAGATAACCTATATCTTGTTGACTTGCCTTTATTTAGGACTACTTGACTCGTGATGATTTCCTTATTATTGACTTGTATATTGTGGAATCATCGCTATATGTTAGTTTTTCTGTTGTTGAACTGTTCCCTTTATGCCAGCATTATTTTATGTGGTTATTCCTTGTGAGCTGGATCTACCGTTTCCTTTTGATTTACAATCTATGAGTTGATTTACTTGTTTTACCTTGTATTATTGTCATTGTTGTTGTTATACGTATTGTAGTGATGTACGAGTTTTCTGTTGTGTTGTAACAGTTGTTTCTGTCAGTTGCGCTACGTATTTACTTTGGGACTAGGAACGATATTTCGGGAGACCCCCTGAATGTTTACTTTAGGACTATGAATCGGTATTCCGGGAGATCCCCCTGCACATTTTTGATTGGGAATACGGGACGATATCCCGGGAGATCCCCATATACTGGATATTTACTTTAGGACTACGGATCGGTATTCTGGGAGATTCTCCTACATATTTACGATTTGGACTACGTGATGATATCCCGGGAGACCCTCTGTACATTTATGTTTGGGACTACGGGACGATATCCCGGGAGATCCTCTACACATTTATGTTTGGGATAACGGGACGATATCCTGGGAGATCCTCTATTAAAATCACTGTGTTCCAAGCTGTTGTTTTCATTAATCCTATCCCGGTTTAAACATTATATGTGTTGTCCGTTCTATTCCTTATACTTACTAATTGGTCTGAACTATGTTAGGACACTTGCACAAGCATACACGTGGCTAAGCACCCTTATCGAATAGGAGGCTCTTTGAGATTTTTGAGTATAGACGCACGCCCTTGTTATTTGCCTTCCATGTGAGAATGACTCCTTTGGGCACATGAGTTGTTAGTATGGCTAGGAGGTGTGATGAGGACAGAGGATGCCAAGTGTTAGGGTTCAGGTATTGAGACCCGTATATTATGATTATGAGATAAGGTGTCACAGGGTGACTTATATTCGAAGGTTATCTATTTGAAAAGATTATATTCGAAGGTACTTATTATAATTAACTATTTTGAAATGTCACATGGTGACTTATATTTGATGAATATTTGTTTGAAATTATATTCGAAAAGCATTTATTTTGAAAGAACTCTTTTGAAAAGAACATTTATTTGAACGAAGTATATTTCGAAACCTTTTTATCACTTGAAAGGTTTGACTATTTGACCGACGCTTGCTGGTTAAGACTTAAGGTGAAAACTATCGGAGTTTTTGAGTTATGACCTATCTTTACTGTATTTGTGATTTCGGATTTGGGTGGTATCCTCGCTTACCTTTCCGTGTTTTTCCTTATTGTGTTCCGCTGAGTACTTGTTGTTTTGTTTCCTTATTGCAATTACTGTATTGTTAGCCGTATCGTGTAGTCTCTATAAAAATATCATGTTCTGCCTATTAGACTAGTAGGTGTCTTGACTGTTCCTCATCACTACTCCTCCGAGGTTAGTCTTGATACTTACTAGGAACCGTTGTGGTGTGCTCATACTACACTATTGCATCTTCTTTTGTGCAGATCCAGGTATTGTTCGCTAGTAACTGTGTGGATTCTTGCCGAGGAGACTCAAGGTAGCCCTGTTGCTGCGTTCGCAGGCTTCAGAGTCACCTTCCTATTTTATATTCACACTGTTGTTCTTATTCCATATGATTGTGTTTAGAAGTTGTAGCGAAGCTCTGTAGAGCTTATGACTTGTACTATTAGGTTTTGGGAATCATAAATTTTGTAGAGACTTTTGCTTCAAGACTGTTAAATTTCATTTATTACTGTGGTATTTCAGTATGAGTTAAGCTTACCTAGTCCCTAAGACTATGTGCCATCAGAAACCCAACGGAGGGGAAATTTGGTCGTGACAAGTTAATATCAGAGCTCTAGGTTCATAGGTGCTACGAGTCATAAGCGAGTTTAGTAGAGTCTTGCGGATAGGTACAGAGATATTTGTACTTATCTTTGAGAGGCTACAGAACTATTAGGACAATCTCACTTCCTTCATTCCTATCGTGCGAGCTTATTGATCTCGGAGTTTGAACTTTTATACTTCCATTCTATCACTGACGGTGAGGACACGAGCTGCGGTTATTTATGACGCTGCTTCCGGAGCAGGTGTCGCTAGAGGAAGAGGTAGAGGCCGATGAGGAGTACGTGCCACAGCTAGAGCACCTTCAGAGCAACGAGTTCACGTTGGTCATGTTCTAGGTGTCATGGCGGCACAGCTCGCGGTTCCAGTTCAGTCCATAGTCAGGGCAGCAACATCCGAGGAAGAGCAACTTAGATTTGCAAGGTTCAAGGAATATGACCCTCCTACATTCAGTGGTTTGACTTCAGAGAGTGCACAGGGTTTTATAGAGGAGTGCCATCGCATTCTCCACACTATGGGTATTGCAGAGGCGAGTGGAGTTGCTTTTACTACGTTCTAGCTTAATGGAGCAACTTATTAGTGGTGGCGGGCCTATGAGTTGGGTAGCTGGCTGATGCAGCTTCACTTACATGGGTTCAGTTTTTAGAGATGTTTTAGGAGCATTTGTACCTCAGTCACTTCGGGATGCATGGCGCACGGAGTTTGAGCAGCTGTGTCAAGGCACCGTGTCAGTATTAGAGTATGCCGTCAGATTCAGTGATTTGGCCAGACATGCACATGCCTTGGTTGCCACAGTTAGAGAGCGAGTCCATAGATTCATTGAGGGGCTCAGGCATGATATTCGGTTCAGTATGACTCGGGAGTTAGAGTCAAATATTTCATATCAGCAGGTGGTACGGATCGCTCGTTGGTTAGAGGGCATGTGGGACTAGGAGTGAAAGGACAGACGAGATCAGGAGAGGGGGTTTGAGGAGGCGAGAAGGACTTATAGACCGGAGAGATCTACTGGTCCTTATTTTGGAGGAAGGGTGCGACATGGTAGAGGTTTTGTGGGTCAGCCAGTTCAGTTTGCGCTTCAGGCTTCAGGGTGATTCAGGTGTTTGTGGGTCTCAAAGCGCTCGTATCGCACAGTTCACATAGCCACATCAATAGAGGGGTTTCTTTGAGTGTGGAGATACTAGCCACATGGTAAGAGATTTCCCCAGATTTCGGGCAGATGTGTCATAGCGAGGTATTCAGGTGAGTAGAGGGCACCCAAGAGGGGAAGAGGTCTGGCTCGTTGATGTGTTTCATATAGTAGGCTTAAGGCCGCTACGCCAGATGATGTCATTCAGGTATGATTTTGATATGTATAGAGGAGCACCATCCGTAGTTCATTACAGTTCTGCTTATCGGGGTGAGTTCCCCTATTTGTTGCTCCACTTATGGGTGTGTTTCATGATTAGCACTTTGTTTATGTGCTACCCTGTTGGGAGGTTCTATGAGTGATAGTCGTATGTATCGTCTGTTTATAGTCCTTGTTGAGAGTTATGAGACTAGTAGTAAATTCATGTTGTCCTTTCGGTAGGCTTGATGTGATTTATGAGTATATTTTGCTACGAGCCATGATGTTTATGCTCCATCAGTATGGGAGCCAACACGTGTTATAATTTTGTTGATGGAATTGATCTAGTGAAAGGTCTCGATTGGTTTAATGTATCTCTTACTTGTGATTCAGAGTTGGGGCGGGACCCTCGTGATTTCATGTGATTTGATGTGTTGAGACCGGGTTGTGTACTGCGGTGGAAGTTATATCAGTATGAGATCCTTGTGATTTGTTTATATGCTTTGATTATTTTCTTGTTATATTGTTTTGTAGGCTAATACTGATAGAGAGTTGTGCTTGTCGGGCTTGTTTGATAGTTCTCTTAAGTGTTTCTCTTTACATACTCGGTCATTTTCGTTATGTGCTTCTTGATTTTTAGCTTGTGAGGTGTGTGCCTGTTGGTATTAGTTGTGATTTTGTGATTCGGGTGTTTAGTTATGTGGTTTTCCTGGTTATTGTATCATCATCAGTGTTGTGGAGGCTTGAAATGAGTTCCTATTGAATTGAGGCTTATGGCTGGTGCTGAATTTGATTTCGGGCGGATATTTTGATCAGAAATGTTACCTAGGCCTACGTGTGATGTGCCATGTTGTATGGTTGTACTATATGGGAGTTGGCATGAGTTGATGTAGCCGGTTGAGACTGATATCGGATATGGATTTAGAATCGGGTCATTTGGAAATGAATGGAAGGTGGGAATTCTGGCTCTAAAGCTTATTGGTATTGCTAGAAAGGCTAAATTTCAGTTGAGATGGTGTTGTCAGGTTTATGTGGATTAGGGTGAAATAGGATAACCCGCGGGTGCATGTTGGAAGTGTGCATTCAGCAATTTGAGGGCTTCGAGGTGAATCTTTGCACATTCGAGGATGAACATTGGTTTTAAGAGGGGGAAGATGTAGCGACCCAGCCGGTCATTTTGAGGAATTAAGCACTGTTCGGCAGCGTAAGGTCTGGAACAACTTCATAATATGAGTATCGATCGACTTGCGTGCATGGTTGAAATCAGTTACTGGGGGATTCAGAGTCGAATTGAAAGAAGGATTCTAGTTTTGGAAGCTTAAGCGGTGAGAATTTGACCGAAATTGGACTATTGAGTAAATAGCCCTGGAATGGGTTTTGGGTGATCTCAACAGCTTCGTATGGTGATTTTGGACTTAGGCGCGCGTCCAGATTCAGATTTGGAGGTCTGTAGGGTAATTTGAGGCGTTTCGGCGAAAGTTGGAAAGTTGAAGTTTGGAAAATGGAGAAGTTTGACCCATAGTTGACATTTGTGAAATCAGGGTCGGAATACAATTCCGAGAGTTAGAGCAGCTCCATTATGTCATTTTGGACATGTTTACAAAATTTGGCATCATTTCGGGTTGATTTGATTTGTTTCAGCACAAGTTTTTGAAGTTGGAAGATTTGAAAGTTCCTAAGTTCGATTCATGGTGTGATTCATTGTTTCGGCGTTGTTTGATGTGATTTGAGACCTCAAGCGAGTCCATGTAGGGTTATATAACTTGTTGGTATGCTTGGACGCGGTCTCGAGGGCCCCGGGTGTGTTTCCGACGAGTCGCTGATGATTTTCCATGGTTTTTGGGAGGCTGAGTTCTGGTGTAAACGCACATGCGGACCCTGAGCGCAGGTGCAAAGGAGGAAGTGCAGGTGCGAGAGGAGTTGGTCTGGGCAGTCTACGCAGATGCGGAGAATTGAAACGCACGTGCGGTGCTGCAGGAGCGGATCCCTAGGTGCTGAAGCGGAGTGGAGCGCAGGTGCGATTGATCAGGCACACCTACGGTTGCGCAAATGTGGTTAAGTTGGTCGCAAGTGAAGAAGTTATGGCAGAATCATATAAGTCGAGGGTTTGGCCATTTTCTTCATATTTTGAGTTTTAAACTTCGGATTTGGGGAGCTTCTTTTGGGTGTTTTCAAGCAAATCGATTGGGTAAATGTTCTTCACCTAGAATCTAATATATTCCATGATTTTGTCTTCATTTTTATCATTTAAATTGTGTTTTGGGTTGGGGAAGAATTTGGTTTTTGAAGAAAATTTCTAAAATTAAAAATTGTGATTTGATGGATTAGATGGCATCGGAATCTGATAATTTTTTTATGGTTGAACTCATATTAGAATGAGTATTCGGATTTTGTAAAATTTATCGTGTTCCGAGGTGTGGGCCCGGGGGTCGACTTTTGGACTAATTTTTGGATTTTATTAAATATTAAGACTTTATGATCCAGAATAGTTTCTTATGTGTTTTGAAGTTGATTTGGCTAGAATTGAGCCGCCCGGAGGTCTTTTCACCCGATAAGTGCATTTTAGAGTATCAGTCTGTCGTCTTTGAGGTAAGTATCTTGCCTAACCTTGTGTGGGGGACTTCCCCTTAGGATTTGAGTCTTCTATGTTGATTGTAGTTCGTGTACACGAGGTGACGAGTGCGTGCTCGGATTTATTTGTGTAAAATTGGCCTTTTAGGGTTCTTAGGTCTTTATATTCACTGTGTATGAATGTGTTCTTGACATGACTAAGTTTCCTATTTACTAATTTCACCTCTATATGCTTAATTGAAATTATTTGCTTCATGATTCACTCTTATTGCCTAATTGACTCCTATTTGATTTAATTGAAGAATTTTGCCTCTCCTATTGTCATGTTATCTTTTCATAGCTGCTTGTCTTATTTGAGAATTATTATTTTCCCTCCTAACATTGTTTAGTCTTAAGTGAAGTTAAGATCATCCTTCCTTAATTGAATTGTTGAATATCTTCGAAATTGTCCCACCTTAAAAGGAGTTTAGATAATCTATATCTTGTTGACTTGCCTTTATTTGGGACTACTTGACTCGTGATGATTTCCTTATTATTGACTTGTATATTGTGGAATCATCGCTACATGTTAGTTTTTCTGTTGTTGAACTGTTCCCTTTATGCCATCATTCTTTTCTGTGGTTATTCCTTGTGAGCTGGTTCTACCGTTTCCTTGTGATTTACAGTCTATGAGTTGATTTATTTATCTTACCTTTATTATTGCCATTGTTGTTATTATACGTATTGTAGTGATGTACGAGTTTTCTGTTGTGTTGTAATTGTTGTTTCTGTTAGTTGTGCTGCGTATTTACTTTGGGACTATGGAACAATATTCCGAGAAACCCCCTGAATGTTTACTTTAGGACTACGGATCGGTATTCCGAGAGATCCCCCTGCACATTTATGATTGGGACTATGGGACGATATCCCGGGAGATCCCCCTGTACTGGATATTTACTTTGGGACTACGGATCGGTATTCCGGGAGATTCACCTACATATTTACGTTTGGGACTACGGGACGATATCTTGGGAGATCCTCTGCACATTTACGTTTGGGACTACGGGACGATATCCTGGGAGATCCCCTGTTAAAATCACTGTGTTCTAAGATGTTGTTTTCATTGATCCTATCCCGGTGTAAACATTATATGTGTTGTCCGTTCTATTCCTTATACTTACTAACTAGTATAAACTATGTTAGGACACTTGCACAAGCACACACATGGCGAAGCACCCTTATCAAATAGGAGGCTTTTTGAGATTTCCGAGTATAGACGCACACCCTTGTTATTTGCCTTCCATGTGAGAATGACTCATTTGGGCACGCGGGTTGTCAGTATGATGCGCACCCTTGTTATTTGCCTTCCATGTGAGAATGACTCATTTGGACACGTGAGTTGTCAGTATGATTAGGAGGTGTGATGAGGGCACAGGATGCCAAGTGTTAGGGTTCAGGTATTTAGACCCGTATAGTATGATTATGAGATGAGGTGTCACAGGGTGACTTATATTCGAAGGTTATCTATTTGAAAAGGTACTTATTTTAATTAACTATTTTGAAATGTCACAGGGTGACTTATATTCGATGAATATTTGTTTGAAAAGATTATATTAACATTTATTTGAAGGAAGTATATTTCGAAATATTTTTATCACTTGAAAGGTTTGACTATTTGATTGACGCTTGCTGATTAAGACTTTAGGTGAAAACTATCGGAGTTGTTGAGTTATAACTTGTCTTTATTATATTTGTGATTTTGGATTTGGGTTGTATCCTCGCTTACCTTTCTGTATTTTTCTTTATGGTGTTTCGCTGAGTACTTGTTGTTTTCTTTCCTTATTGCAATTATTGTATTGTTAGCTGTATCGCGTAGTCTCTATAAAAATATCATGTTCTGCTTATTAAACCAGTAGGTGTCTTGACTTTTCCTCATCACTATTCCATCGAGGTTAGTCTTGATACTTACTGTGCATCATTGTAATGTGCTCATACTACACTTATACGTATTTTTTTTTGTGCAGATCTAGGTATTGTTCGCTAGTAGCTGTGCGAATTCTTGCCAAGGAGACTCAAGGTAGCCCTGTTGTTGCGTTCACATGCTTCAGAGTCACCTTCCTATTTTATATTCACACAGTTGTACTTATTCCATACGATTGTGTTTAGAAGTTGTAGCGAAACTATGTAGAGCTTATGACTTGTACTACCCGATTTTGGGAATTATAAATTTTGTAGAGACTTCTGCTTCAAGACTGTTAAATTTTATTTATTACTGTGGTATTTCAGTATGAGTTAGGCTTACCTAGTCCCTAAGACTAGGTGCCATCACGAAACCCAACGGAGGGAAAATTGGGTCGTGACATTATCGTGAAGCTAAAGGCACATGGGTATTTATAAGAAGAAGCAACTGTCATGTAAAGTGAGTCATGATGGAGATGTCATAATGAAACTCATGACTGACGTAGTCGCAATAAAGCCCTAAAAATCGCTGAAGAGTTGCATACCTAATTGACAAAAGACACGTGGGCACATACATTAAATGGAAGTGACATACGATGCATTGGTTCTGAAGAAGACACAATGATACATGGAAAACATCGGCAAAAATGACCGCCATTTATACATACCACTTCCCAAATATTCAATTGCAGAATATTCGGCAAGTGGGGGGATTATCTGTATTACTAGAAAATAAATATGACATACATAATTATGTGTGGCTGACAAGGCATGATACGTGGATCACTAAGAAGGTGATAGCTGGAATATTGCATTAGAAGATGCACAAGATACAAGAGGTACGAGCAAATCAATCACGAGATGAAGGGATGGAGTTGCTTGAGTCTAAATCATTTAGTAAATATGGGTTGAATGAATCAAGACAGTAAGAAGGGGAAGATTTACAAACCTCTAATTAATGAGGAAGAAGAATTAGAGCCGTTACAAAATCTTCATAAACAGTTACGATTGCTAATTATAACGGTTCATTAATGTCATTACTGTTCATAATGATTCGGTCATAAAAGGGAGGAAACGTTATGTTTGTAAATTCCTATATAAGGGAAGATTCATTTGTAAAGACATTTGAGACAATATTGGAATATATTTACTTTACTTTTTCTGTTTTTCTGTATATTGACTTTGCAATCAGTTATTTCCTTACTTATTCTTGTTCTTTTTCTTTCATATAACTGAAAAAGTATAAAATTTCTTGGTTATCAGTAACCCGAGTTCTTCTAAAAATAGGCTTTGACCGAAATATAATTTTTTGGTTAAACATAAACTTCATCTGTTATTTTTCTTCGTACAACTTTTTGTTTCTCAAGGATTCATTTACGTATACTTCTGCAGTGTCAAAATAATTTTGAAGTTTTAACTTGTCTTTGTTCGTCTTTGGATTCCTAGCTCCATTTTGTTGGGTAAATCCTCTGGTTCTTCCCTTGTTGATTCCAAGTATTCATTGATGACAATTCAGAGGCGCATCTAGGATTTGAAGCTTTCGGGTGCCATATTATTTTATACGTAGATGTATTATTATTTATACGGTCCAAATGGGATAAATATTTAGTCAGTTTGATCAACTTTGTGTTTCGGTTCGAGCTATTCATCTTTTCAATTTATATAGATAAATATATCGAATGAAAAAAATTTATGACAACTTAGCGTACATCGTAAAATTTTCAGCAGTAATGCCAATATCATAAAATTTCTTCTACATGAAAAGTACAAAAAGACAACCACTTCTTTCATCTTTGACACCTGGAAATATCTTCCAATTAACAAAATACTACCATAATCAGTTGGTCACTACAACTAATATTAAGACATACATAATTCTTTCACTCGAATAAACAAAAACATACATATACATCATTCATTTACAATTGTCCTCGACGAGTTTTCATATTTTGAAAACGGTCAATGATAGTAATTACTTACCTTTTCAAAAATCATACAAAAGCTGATACAATCAGAGATTCAAGAGAACAATATGCACAATAACATAATAAAGTATAATCGGAACAGAGAATTTTTTTTAATCTGAATTGAATAAAAGGAAAACTAGGGAGAAAATGAAAGGGTCAAAGGGATATAGTAACTTGTAAGTCTATACTATTAAATATTAACAATACCACCAAAAATATTTTATTTTCAGAGAAACCCAACATAAAATTAAAAAAAAAAATAAGCAAGAGAATAAGAGAGACATACAGTCAAATTCCAAAGCAGTGGTGCAGCAACAAGGTGCGGTGCGATGGAAAAATGGACGCCAAATGGTGGTGGCCGGCGGTCGATGAGTGACGGACTGAAAAGGTGAAAATCCAAGAGTCCCCAAGTTTGGGACAGCAACACCGTAGCAAGGAAGGGTTTTGAGTGGGAAAATTTTTGGGGAAATAAGGGAACTTTTGTTATTTTAATATATTCAAAAGAAAGCACAATAGTATTAGAAAAGTCAAACAATATTAAATAAGTCAAAAAGTATTAATAAAGCAAAACAAAGAATAAATAAAAAAGAAAACAAGTGAACTGTTTGTACACCTTACAATAATTGTCCAATTACTAATAAAAGTTCCAAAATTCATATGTGTTGCACTGGTCTCGAACTCACGCTTTTTAGGGAGTTATTTTCGGGCCTTCACCGTTGGCACCCAAAAGTTGTTTTGTTCATTAGGGTGCCATTTTATTATATGTACAATATTTCTTCTCCACATATAGATATATACACATAGTTCCGACTGAGGTCTGCGGGTGGCGGCGCACCCCCTCGGCTCTGAGAAGTTTTATTTTGTGTCTCATACTAGTTGTATGAGACTCCTTTTCGTCTCACAAATTTGTGGACCCCAATCTTACACTTCTGGGTCCACAGAAATCTGGGTTCACAAAACTGTTAGACAAAAAAGTTGTCTCATACAACTAGTGTCAATTGTATTAGACACAAAATAAAAATTTCCCCTCGACTCTATGTATGTCTGACTGATGTACTGTGTTTTATCTACAAGAGGAGTGTGTTTTATCTACAAGAGGAGCTTTTTATAATATTCAATATGTACGAATCATGTTACTGCTTTGATAGAAGGTGAGCTAATTTGGTTGGATAAACATAGCTGTACAGTCCATCATTTGGGTGCTTATTCTCTTCCGATACTCTATTCAGATTTGCAATAAGCCTATTTACACCATGAACAAATTCTAATCAACCAGGTAGCACCTGCGTGCTACCTTCGGTTGAATTAATGGATTCAACCGCTTCCCTATTCGCTGCGTAGTAGAACTGCGGCACGACAAACACAATTAAAGCATAAATGGTTTCTTGTTACTCTAATTCACACTAGCTGAGCCCTCAGAGTACAATGTAAAAGACAGTCAGCTTCTATCACAGATAATAAGCAACTAAAAGGCTGGAAGGAAAAGGACCAGAAACATTTTCAATAAAGTAAAAGAAAAAGTTCATGAGATACAGATATCCAAAATCTTGAAGAGAGAAGGCCACAATATGTACAATAAAGAAGGAACAAACCGAAGTTGTATAATTGTAACAAGGCAGATACACTAGAAATAAGATGGCATACTATATACACAACGAAAAATAGTGGAGTACTGTGTGTATTGGGAAAAAACAGAATTTACATTGAAGGTGACGTGACATGACACGTGGACTAGTCAAATGGTCAAAACATGATGATCAGTTAAGAGGCACGAGTGACAACAGATACGGGGAAAGAAAAGTTAAATAGGCACGAGAGGCAATTTGGATAATATACGTTTCGTACCTATTTAGGTCATTTAAAGTCAAGAGATCAGAAGGCATTGAAGACATTGATATGATGACGAAAAGGAGTTCAAATTCAATATTAATACCCAATACGTTAGAAAATTGGTATTAAATAGGAATGATTGTGTAACATCTTATTTAATGTCATTTATTGCTCATAATTGTCTCATTAAGACAAAAGGCACAACACTTTCTCCTAGAATCAACTATAAAAGGAGAAGGACTCAACATCTGTAAGGACACGAAATACGATTGAGATCTTACTGAAATACAAAACTATTTACTGCTTTACCATCATTCTCAAAAATATTTTATTTTCGTCTCCTGATTATCAATAACCCGAATTTCTTTCTAGCTTTGACCAAAGACTCAGATTTTTGGGTAAACAAATTGGTTCCGTTACCGGGAATCTGATAATCTTTTCTTCTAAGCTACATCTTGTCCATTATTGTCACCATGTCAAACAACAACACCAACAATAACAATGAAAACACTTTGGGAAACCCTGAAAATCAAATCCATCAAAATCAAGGATATTTACATAACATTTAAGTGGTTCCCTCCCCTCAAAATTCACCACGTCAATCTCGTGAAGGCACTCCTGAATCTCGTGCTGATCAACAAGAAGAATCTGAACACTTTGAAGGTGGTACAAATGAAGCTTTACAAAAGCTAATTGATGCACAGGTCGGCAAAGCTCTTCGGACTTTAGTTAGTCGATTGCCTACTGCACCACCCACACCAACTCCTAATAATAATACATTGGAGAATTCCCGTTCTGGTCTCGTTAACTCTGGAAATGGAGGAACCACCAGTGAGCCACAGGAAGGGGAACCAGGTAATTCAAATAATTCCTATTTGCAAAATTTAGTACTAACCTTGCAGAAACAGATTAAGGAACAAAATGAACGTATTGAGCAAATCCCTGGAGTTCCGCCTGTAATAAAAGGAGTTGACATGGACAAATACTCACAACAACCTTGGAAGCCAAGTGTTGCTCCCCTTCCAATTCCGAAAAAGTTCAAAATGCCTGACATCCCGAAATATGATGGTACTACAGACCCACGGGACCACGTGACTGCATTTACAACAGGCGTAAAAGGTAATGACTTGACCAAACAAGAAATTGAATCAGTACTGGTCAAGAAATTTAGAGAAACACTCACCAAGGGTGCATTAATCTGGTATTCTCTTTTATCTGAAAATTCTATAAATTCTTTTGCTGAGCTTGCAGATTCTTTTATTAAAGCACATTCGGGAACACAAAAGATTGAGAAAAGAATGGAAGATATTTTCAAAATCAAACAAGGAGATTCAGAGTTGCTCAGAGACTTTGTTGATAGATTCCAGCGTGAAAGAATGACTCTACCCCGTGTGCCTGACAACTGGGCTGCAATAGCTTTTGCAAGTAATTTAAATGACAAAAGTTCTGAAGCCACGAGAAGACTCAAAGAAAACCTTCGAGAATTCCCTGCAACCACGTGGAATGATATTTACAACAGGTATAGTACGAAGCTGCGAATTGAAGAAGATACCGTACCTAAATTTCATCATGAAGAAAGGGGTGGTTCCAGAAGATCAGAAACCGAAAAAAGATCAGGTAAAAACAGGTACGATCCATATATGGGACCCGTAGGAAAAGACCCACGGTCAAAACAAGATAGCCAGCAATATGATCAAAAATCGAGGAATAGGGACTCTGGTTCTTCATCGAAATTCAGAAATGATCGGAACAGACAAGAGTCACGAGATGATGACAGAAGTTTAAAGGCACGGTTCGGCGGATATAACTTTAATGTCACTACCTCCGAGCTCGTGGCTGTTTTGAGAAGTATGGGAGATAAGGTGCGGTGGCCAAAAGAGATGCGGTCAAATCCAAATAGACGCAATCCAGATCATTGGTGTGAATTCCACAATGATCATGGGCACAAAACTTCAGAATGTAGATTCTTGCAGAGTGAAGTGGACCATCTATTGAAGCAAGGGTACTTCACTGAGTTATTTAGTGAAAAAGGTAAACAGACCTATATGAAAAATAGGCAGGAGCCACCAAAGCCTCCTTCACCCAAGAGAACAGTGAATGTGATAAGTGGGGGAGAAGATATTCATGGCATAACCTACACAGCCTCCAACAAGGTTTCTAAAGTAATAATTACACACGGGAAACGAGTACGGCAAGTTTTAGAAAATGAAAGTATTTCATTCGATGATGCAGATACCGAAGGAGTGATAACCCCACATAATGACACACTGGTAATATCTTTACTTGTACATGATACTAATGTAAAACGAGTTTTGATTGATCCAGGGAGTTCCGTAAATATTATACTACTAAGGGTATTACGTGAAATGCAAGCTGAAGACAAAATGATACCCAAGGCGCATACCTTGTCAGGCTTCGACAATTCAAGTGTGGTAACAAAAGGAGAGGTAATTCTAACAATTTTTGCTGCAGGCGTTGTTAAAGAAACTAAATTTCAGGTAGTTGATATGGAAATGGCCTACAATATGATCATGGGGAGCCTTGGATCCATGATATCGATGCTGTTCCGTCAACTCTACATCAAGTTATCAAATTTCCATCACCGTGGGGGATTTGTCAAATTCGAGGGGATCAGCAAACAACCAGGAGTATCAACGTTGTAACAGATACAAGCATCGTAAACAAAGAAAAATAGCAATTACAGGAAACAGTTAAAGGCATCAACAATCAAACCTCAACTGAGCGAGAGAAAACAGATTTAGACTCGAGACCTGATACAATTCAAGAACCTGAGGAGAATGAAAATCAAGACAACAATCGAAGAACTCGAGGCTGTGATATTATTTGAGCGGTGGCCTGAACGGAAAGTCTATGTTGGAGCTAATTTAAACTCAAATAGGTGAGGTATGTTAATTGAATTTCTAAAATCTAACGTAGACTGTTTTGCTTGGTCCCATGCTGACATGACAGGGATACCACCGGATGTGATGATTCACAAATTAAACGAAGATCCATCTTTTACACCAATAAAGCAAAAGAAAAGAAAGCAAGGAGCTTTCAAAAACCAGGTGATTCAAGATGTGGTCCAAAAGCTATTAAAAATTGGGTCAATACGCGAGGTAAAGTATCCTAATTGGTTAGCAAACACAATTGTTGTACCTAAAAAAAACGGTAAGTGGCGGGTTTGTGTGGATTATACAGATCTTAACAAAGCCTGCCCAAAAGATTCTTTCCCTTTACCACATATAGATCAATTAATTGATGCAACTGTAGGGCATGAACTTTTAAGTTTTTTAGATGCATATTCAGGGTACAACCAAATTAAAATGGACCCTAGTGATGAAGAAAAAACTTCTTTCATCACGGACAGGGGGACTTACAGTTATAAAGTAATGCCCTTTGGTCTCAAAAATGCTGGGGCAACCTATCAAAGGTTGGTCACAAAAATGTTCCAAGAGCATTTAGGAAAGACAATGGAGGTATATATAGACGATATGCTCGTCAAAACTCAACAGTCTCATGATCATATTTCTCATCTATCTGTTACATTTGAAATTTTGCGAAAATTTAATATGAAACTCAACCCAGAAAAATGTGCATTGGAGTTGTATCAGGTAAATTTTTGGGTTTTCTTGTCTCTAATTGTGGTATTGAGGTAAATCCTTCTCAGATCAAAGCAATAGAAGAAATCTCTGATATCCTTACTAATAAAAAGGAAGTTCAACGATTAACGGGAAGTATTGCAGCTTTGGGGAGATTTATTTCTAAATCTTCAGAAAAGTGTTTTAAGTTTTTCTCTGCGCTCAGAAAGCAAGATCATTTTGAATGGAATGAAGATTGTCAACAAGCCCTTAGAAATTTGAAAGCTTATTTGTCAAAACCACCGTTATTGGCAAAACCAAAGGAGGGAGAAAAGCTTCTCATCTATCTGGTTGTGTCAGAAGTTGCGGTAAGCGCTGTTTTAGTCCGTGAGGACCAAGGTAAACAATCTCCTATCTATTATGTAAGTAAGTCCTTATTAGATGCTGAGACACGATACCCACAGCTAGAAAAGTTAGCATTAGCTTTGATCATGGCATCTAGAAAATTAAGACCTTATTTTCAATGTCATCCCATTATTGTAGTTACTGCTTTTTCCGCTTCGAAATATTTTGCATAAACATGAACTGTCAGGAAGATTAGCAAAATGGGCTATAGAACTAAGTGAATACGAAATCATTTATCAACCCAGGACCACTATAAAATCTCAAGTACTAGCTGATTTCGTGGCTGATTTTAGTCAGGGGATGCATTTAGAAGCAGAAAAAGAATTACAAGTTTTTAATGGTGCAAACCCGGGGACTTGGGTTTTATTCACTGATGGATCATCTAATATAAAAGGAGCAGGTCTGGATATATTTCTCATACCACCTACGGGTGAAATTATTAGGCAAGCTATAAAATGTCATTCTATAACTAACAATGAAGCAGAATACGAAGCTGTAATTGCAGGTTTGGAATTGGCAAGAGAACTCGGCATAACACAAATTATAATCAAGAATGATTCTCAACTCGTGGTCAATCAAATGCTGGGGACTTATACAGCCAGGGAAACTCGAATGCAAGAATATCTCGAAAAGGTACGGGAACTAATTAAGCAATTCCAAACTTGGAAGGTAATGCAGATCCCAAGAGATGAGAATGTGGAGGCAGATGCTTTAGCTAATCTCGCATCTGCAGCTGACGTAGCAAACGACGCAAATGCTTCAGTCATACATTTATTTCATTCCATTCTCGAACTTGATAAGAATGAGGTAAATTTTAATCATCTAACATGGGATTGGAGAAACGAAATTATTGCTTTTTTACAGCACGGAACCGTGCCTATTGACAAAGGGAAGGCTCACGCGCTTCGCAAAAAAGCTGCTCGATATTGTTTGTATCAAGGAAATCTTTATCGAAAGATGTTCGGTGGACCACTAGCACGGTGTCTCGGACCCTCTCAAACAGAATATGTGATGAGGGAAGTGCACGAAGGACATTGTGGAAATCACGTAAGGGGAAGGTCGCTGGTAAGAACGTTGATTCGAGCAGGATATTATTGTCCTAAGATGGAAGACGAGGCAAACAGTTTCGTGTCCAAATGTGATAAATATCAAAGATACGGCAATAATATGCACAGACCAGCTGAGTTACTACACCCTGTTATAGCCCCGTGGCCCTTTATGAAATGGGGAATGGATATCGTAGGTCCACTTCCACAAGCAAAAGGTCAGGTAAAGTTTCTACTTGTACTCACAGATTATTTTACTAAATGGGTATAAGCAGGAGCATTTAAACAGGTACGAGAAAAGGAAGTTAAAGACTTCATATGGCGAAATATAATATGTCGTTTTGGAGCACCAAAGGAGATCGTGTGTGACAATGGACCGCAATTCATAGGAGCTCAAGTCACAGAATTTCTTCAAAGTTGGCAGATTAAAAGGATAACGTCTACGCCATACCATCCAGTGGGTAATGGACAAGCGGAATCCACTAACAAAGTCATTATCAACAACTTGAAGAAGAGGTTACAGGATTCAAAAGGTAATTGGCCTGAGGTATTACCTGTAGTATTATGGGCTTATCGTACAACGACAAAAACAAGCACTGGAGAAACACCATTTTCAATGGTTTATGGTGCGGAAACCTTAATTCCAGTTGAAATAGGTGAACCAAGCACACGGTACGATCGGGCAACGGAGGAATCTAATGGTGAAGAGATGCGGGTCAACCTTGATTTGCTTGAAGGAAGAAGAGAAGCTGCATTGATAAGAATGGCAGCACAAAAGCAAGTAATTGAACAATATTACATTAGGAAAGCACGCCTCAGATTTTTCAAAATTGGGGACTTGAAAAAGGAGCATACGAGTTGGAGATAATGGACGGCAAAGTTTTACCCTCACATTGGAATATCGTCCATTTAAAGAGATATTACTTCTGAGAAAGTACCCACGGTCAGGTATCGCCATGTTAAAAATTTTCTTTTGAATTATTAATGTTTTACTAACGATTTTAGATGCTAGGCAAAAACCCTAACTCGTGCCAAATGATGAGACACAACCTGCAAGGCAAAATGGAGTATTCTAAAATTCCTAGCCCAGGGTTACAATTAATCTAATGGAAATACACACGAGTTAGGGAGTCTTCATCTATAATCGCACCTCCGAGTCTCGTATATTTTTCTGTTTCAGGAAAAGGGCCAAATTAAAAGAAATAAACAAGTGCTCGAAGCTTCATACTTCACCACTCAAACACTTGGGGGACTACATATTATACACAGATATGTGTAGAAAAATAGATACGGATATCGAACAAAAGTCGGCCACAAAGAGACAAGTGTTGAGAAAAAGTTACGAAATCTTCAGCATTCATGAGAACAACAGAGTCATCTCTCAAACTCATAAACGAAGTCACCTGTCAAACCCTTCCTAATATATAAAGATAGGGTCATGACTATGTACTGAAACAAGTTATGAAGAAAAACCTTGTTTATTTTATGTTATGTACAAATCTGTTACAAGAAAAACAGTTACGAGAAAGTTGTAGATGTATTTTAATACATGTAATAGTCAAAAACTTGTTAAAGTTGATGAATAAAAACTTGCCAAAGTTGTTTCATACAAAACATGTGTATTCCTATTTCTTTCATCATATTATAACACCATTATGAAGTTGAGACGTCTTCTTCATGAAGTGTCGATAAAATAAAAGGGCCCTCTTTTATAAACCTCATGTTGATAATCCATGAGAAGAATCATAAAGCATTTTCAAAGGATAAAAATGCTAAGCTATTCTATAAGTCCTAGATAAGTAGGCAAGAATAGAATATACAGAAGTACCGATAAAACTTCTTAATATAAAAGACTAAGTCAGCAAAATATTTGTTTTTTACAAATGCCCCATTATGGTAAATGGGGACTTCATCAAAAGATCCATTAAAGTTGCCAAGGGATAACACCACCAATAAATAAATAAAAAGTAAAGTTTGAAATACATTCAACTAGTCACTGAAGGGGTTGGAACATCAGAAGTTGCAATCTCATTTTCAGGGGCAGTCACAGGCACGGTAACAACTTCTGAGGGAGCAGTAATAGGAGCGATTTCAATTGGGCCTGGAATGTTAAAATCACTGAGGGAAGCAAGAGTCACGGGAGATTCAGCTTCCAGGACTGTGTCATAGAAGTTTCACCCTCGGGAGCCGGAATTGCAACTCCAATTGTCGCAGTAGCCACTTCTTCATTTAAAAGCTCTTCTGTCCCAGGAGTTCCAAGTGCAGGAGAAAGAGTATCAAATGGTTGTTGGCTTTTTTCAATAGTGTCTAAAACTTTGGCTAATTCAGATTGCAAATCAATGTTTTCTTGAGTAGCTTCCATCAAAGCATCACGACGAGATTTTAGAAAAGCCCAACTTACCTCTATGTTGAAGTTCTCCTCAAGAAGTCCATACTCCATTTCCCACATAGCAAGATCGTTCTTCAATATCTGGTGTTCAGCTAAGTGGGAGTCAAGGGAAGCTTCAAGGGAGGCATGAGAACTCTTCAAAGCACATATCTCGTCAGAGGAGATCCTTAAGTCAGCCTGAGCTTGAGTCAAGCTTTGCACTAACTCCCCCGCATATTCTTCTTTCTTCTTCACAAGTGCTTTAAGCTCTTTGATTTCTTCACTGGCCTTTGATAATTGTTTTGAAAATGAGCACTCCAAAATCTCCTTATCTTTTTCAAATTGGCTTGAAGAAGCCTTGGCAATTGCTAGCTCAGAAGTCAAACCGCGCTTTTGCTGCTCCAAGTGATTTCTACTTTCTTGCAACTCCTCTATGGTCCCCTGAGCATTCTCAAACTGCTCCTTCCAGTTTGCTGCCTCAAGCTGGGTTTCATTGGCTATTCTTCTAGCCTCAGAGATAGCCTTCGCAGACTCTCGATCCTTCTTCTCTAGAGTGGAGATTCTTCCCATTAACTCAGTACCAATAAGATTAGCCTACAAGGGAAAGGCATCAAATGTGAGAATATAGAGAGATATAAAAAAAACTTGTAAGTTAAAAAGAGAAGTACCTTCAAGGTAGAATGAACTATGTCATTCATCAGAGTCAAGCAACTGTGGCTCTCCATCTTCTTCTTCTCAATATCTCCGATTAGAGGCTTGAGCCAAACATCAGCTGCACCAGTCTTTCTTAAAAGGCTATGATTGGCAGGAACTTCAAGGGTAACACTTCTCATAGCCATACCTCTGCTGCTAGAACCCGCCTCTGTATGCTGAACAGAGGGAAGGGGAACAATGGAAGGATGAGTAGTAGAAGAGGTAAAAACAATGGGAGCTGTGGGAATCAAAGCAGGGACAGTAGGAGCAGATATGGGAACCAAAACAGGTAAGGAAACAGGAGTCGATAAAATAGGCAAAGAAATACTCGTGGTTGTCAAAGGAATAGAAGAAATGAGAATAGAAGAGAGAGGAGTTTCATCAAGAACTGGTCCAAACTCTCCACTCTCAAAACCACTAACAATAGACGTCGAATTGATTCATTAGAGCCTTTTGGGGTGGTATCCTCATCAGAAAGGATTTGAATAGGCTCGGAGATAGAGGCTCGAGCAGGAGGATCTTCAACTTCATCTCCATCAATGACGCGTCTCCTGGCTCTTTGCCTAGCTGTCAAAGAGGTATTCTCTTCTTCTTCATTCTCAGAACTTTCTTCTACAACTTTTCTCTTTGACAGCGTGGCCCGAGTCTTTTCCAAATCAAGAGAAGCGGTTGAAGACGCTCGAATGGCAACGGCTGCCTCAGCTGTCATACCCCTAATACCAAATCCTGATAAAAAGAGGGATAAAGAATTAAGATAAGAAAGAATTCAATATACGGCAAAACATAAGGAAATACATACCATGGGTCTTCACTTTCCAGCCATTCAAAAGAGAAATTGATTTTCAAGTTCTCGCCTCCATAGGCGCAATCTTCAAAATTGAATCTACCCAATCACGGAAGTTAGGAACGTGTTCCACATCTCCCATGGTTGCTACAAAAAGCCAAAAAGAGACTAGATTAGAAGAGAAATCAAAATTCTTAAAAATAGGTACGGTAAAAAAAAGAAAAACTTACGTACAAAATTCCACTTCTCAGGGAAGAGAATGTTTGTTTCACCCAACAAATCTACCGTACGAACAGCAACGTAACGACAATACCACCCTCGATCCTTGTCATCTTCGGGGTTTACTAAAACCTTCTTGCTTCTTGCAGTCAAGGTAAAAACTCCATGTTGGAATAATTTGGGGTGGTATAGGTGAATAAGATGGGAAAAGGTAAAATCAACATTGGTTTTGGTAGACAAATACCTTAAGCAAGCCACAGTTCTCCAAACACGAGGACCTACTTGTGCTAAGCAAATTTTGAAAAAGCGGCAAAATTCAAGTATAACTGGATCAATGGCAGGGTTAAATCCCAAAGTAAAGGGATAAGTATAGACGAAGGAGAATCCAATTCTGAAGGAAGAAATTCTCTGGTTTGGGGAAGGAATCATCATACGAAGATTATCTCTCCAATTACAATCTTTTCTAACAGTGGGAATCACAAGTTCAGTTATTAAAGAGGGATATGTGTCAGCTTTTTCTAAATTGTTAATTTGTTCTTGGAGAGATCTTCTATCATGCCCAAAAGACAAATCATTGGGTACGATTTCTTCAACTAAAGGTTCCTGAGTAGGTTCAGAAAGTTCTTTACCTTTAGAAGCAGAACCAGATGAACTACCACGAGTGGATCCTAGGCTCAAGCTCCGAAACCTACCTCTTCTGCCTCTCCTATGTCTTATGGGGGCATTGGGGAAGTGATCTAGAATTGGAACTTTTCTAGGGTTAGGGTTTGGAGATGACATTGTTGAAGAAGGATGAACTAAAGGGGAGAAAAAGCAAAGGTGAATAGTAAATTGCTTGTTGAAGATCTATGAAGAAGAAGACAAAAGAAAGAGGGTTAAATATGTTTATAAAGACAATCGTCGAACTTAGAAGTGTAATGATGGAAAGCCTATAATAAAGGTAACCATCACTTCGTGAATAGTGGGAATGAAGAAACCTTGAAAAAAGGACGCAGAGTTGCAGAACCAATCAGAAAGTGACACGTATGCAAAGCATTAATTAGAAGGGACAATTGAAGCATCAGTACTGTCATGGTATTAATTACGGCAAAAATTTCCTTTTTATAAAGACCCACTTCCCAGATATTTAATTGATAAATAAATGGAAAGTGGAGGGACTATCTATATTGGGAAAAAACTGAATTTACATTGAAGGTGACGTGGCATGACACGTGGACTGGTCAAATGGTCAAAACATGATGATCAGTTAAGAGGCACGAGTGACAACAGATACGGGGAAAGGAAAGTTAAATAGGCACGAGAGGCAATTTGAATAATACACGCTTCGTACCTATTTAGGCATTTAAAGCCAAGAGATCAGAAGGCATTGAAAACATTGATATGATGACGAAAAAGAGTTCAAATTCAATATTAATACCCAATACGTTAGAGAATTGGTATTAAATAGGAATGATTGTGTAACGTCTTATTTAATGTCATTTATTGCTCATAATTGTCTCATTAAGACAAAAGGCATAACACCTTCTCCTAGAATCAACTACAAAATGGAGAAGGACTCAACATCTGTAAGGACACGAAATACGATTGAGATCTTACTGAAATACAAAACTATTTACTATTTTACCATCATTCTAAAAAATATTTTATTTTCGTCTCCTGATTATCAGTAACCCGAATTTCTTTTTAGCTTTGACCAAAGACTCAGATTTTTGGTTAAACACGGTGATTATCGAAAAACTTACACCGGAACAGATAAACATATGAATTTGTATTGGCTAGCGACAGAGAATCATGGAATTTCTCGTCTTCTGTTTTGAGACTCGGCGCTTTTTTCCAGTGCACCCAATAAATAAATAAAAATTAGTTCAGAGCTAATCGAATTCAACCGACAGACTCCACCATGTTTCATATTGATGATCGGTGAAAAGCTATTTCAAGCATACTGTAATTTATGGAAAGACCCCTCTCCCTCCCCAACCCCATGGAAGCCCCTTTTCTCATTTTTTCCTATTGGTAATGTGATTACTTAAAAGAGGGCAAAAAGAAAAAGAATGGAGATGTAATCTGCAAGACTACAATCAAGAACACAGTCAAATTCATGCATTACACCAAACGCAAATATACACTTTACACTACTCTGTGCCACACATTTCACTTCAAAAATACAACGAGATCGGAAGTAACAAACGAATCATCCAACTTCACTTGAGGAAAGAACCTGCAAAAATATTAACAACTTACTCTAATAGAAAATCCAGGACCTCTTTTAGAGGTCTGCTTGCAAATTTGAGATAGAGGAATGGAAATACAAGGGAGATTAACCTAATATAAGAGCCATTTGGCGGAGTAGTCCAAAACTAAGCAGCAGAGGGAGCAGTCACGTATTTGACTGCGCCAGCCTGGGACATAGCTGCAGCAATCAGCGGTTGCAGCTGGTTCACTGCTTCAGCTGCATCAGCTATCAACTGGTTATTAACAGCAACCGCATTCTTGTAGTCCAATGATTCGTCCTTGTAAATGTCCCACCACTTCTTCACCAGTAATTTTATGTCCTCCCTTTGCATATTTTCTTCTTTCCCTGTGTACCTCCATGGCTTTGATCCCTACTCCAACATTATTATTATACAAATCAGCACTTAAATATCCTCTCACATTAATTGTACTAAATACAAACATGCGAGTTCGAAAGTGCAGTTACTCACCGCTGCACAATAGTGTACAACTTTCACTTTATCCAATTCAACATTCTCAGGATGTCGCCATAACATTGCTAGAACAAGATTGTAAACTAAAGGTATTGGTTTGTAGATCTCCTTGAAATACATATTCAAGAAGTCCTGCAATTCATAATATCAATCCATTAGCTGAATCAATTACCATAATTACCAGTGCTTGACCAATGAAAGCGAGATTAGAACCCCAAAAAAAAGGTAGTACCTGCTCTGCAAAAGGAGTAGAAGGGGTGATCTGAAGAGTCTTCAAAAGGTCATCATAAATATGAAGGCTGGGCTCAAACACAAACATTCCAGCGTTGAAATAAAGGGATGGTGGCTGACCCAACTCCTCAGTAGGCCACTTGACCTCGTCCGGACACTGTTGGCAGTAGCCAATCTTGTATTGAGGAGTGTGACTCCATGTTTTCTCACAGAAACAGTCCATTACTGCGTAGAAATAACCATCTGGCAAATCAAAGAGATGATCTATGTTGTCATACACTTGAATGTCACCGTCTAGGTATATCATCTTCTTGTACTCCACAAACTGCATCCATATAATGTTAAATATATCAATCATCGTCAATCAACTAAAAACTAACTACGCTTCAATCCCATATTACCGTATACTTAAAATTCACTCTACTACTCTATCACATTTAATTTCATCCAGGTACTAAATAACTTATATTTTGTTTAAAGATATATATAGATCTTCAGTAATTAAACTAATGTACATTATATAAACAACAAATCTTAATTAATGAAACCTATAATAACTCCTACAAACATCAGAATTAACGTCAACGTAAAGCACCGCTTAATTTATGTCCAATTAGTTGGAATCACATGTCCTTTTTTTCTTTTTTGGTAGGAATCACATATATAATGCTTTAGTAATCGTCAGTTAGATGAATCAAATAGTTCAAAGCGAATATAATTACTCTCTCACAGGATACGTTGTACGTATAGAAGAAGACTAATGGGGTCATCCACGTGTAATGATATGTGTGACGTAGCAACACTAGAAATGTGACGTGTAAGTGCAATGTGACGTAGCGATACTAAAAACATGACACATGTTAAGAAACATTTACCTCCCAGATACGTAGCTTGGAGTAATTTATGACGTAATAAGCCATGGCAAATTGAGTTTGATTCTCAGGTGGGTAAACTGGCTCAATCTCCCTCACGATGCAACCTTGCGCCTCCAGTATACGGCGGTGCTCCACCGGCACGTCCGGCAGAACCGCCACCACCAGCGGGTACGCCGATTTGACCTTTCTTAGCCCCTTAGCTAACCCACCTACACCCTTCACGTAGTCACCATTACCAGCCAAAAACGTCACGTAGGCCCTCTCCCCACTCGTTACAATTCTTGGTTTCAACATTTTCTCACTTACTCTCACAATCTCCGGAGCCATGCAGGATGTATATATATAAACAAGAAAATTTTGATTGTTAATTTTCTCTCAGTTGCGTGATCTGAAGAAAATGATTAAGGGGAAGTGGTGTAATATATAGAGGTGAAGTAAAATGGAGAAGGTGAGAAGAAGTAGGGGTGAATTAGAAGTAACGTAAGGGTTGGATTCTCGTGATATTGGAATGGTTTAATCTGACGGTTGAAATTGAAGGTACGGGAAGATTCTGGAACTGGGGGGGGGGGGGGGATGCTGTAATTAATTAAGTTGTCATTTGATTGGGCGGATTATTGCATGGAATGGAATACGCTAGAATAAACCAGTCCTTCCCCGAAGTTAAGTGCACGCTTAAGTCCGTGTTTTGATGAAAATTTTAAGTTTTTACGTAAAGTTATATTCAATAAAAAAGAATTACAAGAAAATACACATGGCTTCACACCATATTAAAAAAATGGCCTATATTTTTAAATTTTACCCGACCTAACCCATATTGCACATATTTTGAAAACAGTAGCTCTTGCAAATTCAAAATCTGTATTCTTACAACTATTGCTTCTAAAAGCTATGGAGTTAAATTTGTGTTCTCACAAACATTGCTTTCACTCTTCTTCTTCTCACATCTTTTACATATGCTTCAAGGGGCCGTCCGCCATTACTGCTTCCCCCCCTATGTCACCTGGTTGCAATGTAAAAAAATTGAATAGTAGAAGTCAATCATTGAAGGCTATCAAAACTTTGCTTTCGAAAATAGGACTTTTCATTTTGTTAGTTGTTTGGATGGAGTGTTGTTCCAATTGATTGAAAATATCAAAAGGAGTTCAAAATTTAAATTTGAAGTGATTTGGAGTAGATTTGAGTAAAATTTGAGTTAAATTTAAGAAAAGATGCAAGGAAGAAGGCGAAGTCTGTTTTTTGTATAATTATGTATAATCTTGTATACTAGTGTATATGAGTGTATAAACACATCTTATACACTATTATACACTTTTATACAAGCGTCTGTAGAAGAACTTCTTCCACGATTTTCAGTTGCAATTCTTGTTCAAAACCAGTCCAAATCTCCATTAAATGTCTTCAAATTTTATATACAATTTCCTTATACTATTTCTAACAAGTCTAAATAACACTCACTCCAAAATTCTTACAAAATCAAATTTGGAATTTAAACTCACATATTTAAGCTTGTTAAAAATCTAATATTCACCATCCAAATGGATTTAGTTTGCTGAACTAATATTTGAGTCACAATTACTAATTCGAACATTAACGTAAAAGCTTGAGCAATATTTTTTTAAAAAATAAATAGTAATTTTGAGAAACTATTGGAGTTGGATGTTGAATCTTAGCCTATTATTTTTGGGCTAATTCGTTGTAAATTGAAATATGAGCTATAAAATTGAAAAGTAGGGAGCCCAATTGTTCTTATATGAAATTTTTCCTTAAAATTATTGTTTGTTGTAACTGTAATGTATTATGCATAAATACATAAATAGCCCCTTTAAGTTGTCCTAAAAAATCAGCCAGACACCTCAACTGACCCCTTTTACCATTTTGATGCCTCTTCGCAACTCAAGTGCAACTCATGGACACCCTAGTACAACACATTACTCCCTCCACAATAAGTGACTTTTTTATCTTTGGCACACCCCTTAATAAAATACAAACTCCTAGAAAACAAATAAGTATTTTGACTAAATTACCCTTAATTTAATTGTGCATATTGTTAACTTGATACACTGAGATATGTAAAAAGCGATAAATTTGAAAAACTATAGTTATTCATTCTTGATTAGGTAAAAAGGACACTTATTTCGGACCAAAATAAAAAAAGCCAAAAAATCACTTATTATGAAACGGAGAGCGTACAACCATGAAATGCAATCGCACTGATACATAAAATGAATGAATTATGAAATGTCACATGTATTTTAAAAAAGACAAAAAAACAAATAGTAGAAAATAATCCCTTCTTCTTCCAAGTTTTCCCAAACCCTTCCCCTTCCTTGTTGAACCCATGACCACCACTTCATCTGCAAAAAAAAATTGGCAAAGAAAAATTCAGATTGAAACTTGAAGGTTCTAATAACTAAAAATAAGAATAGTGGATTTCATAAGATTCCAAAGTTAAGTGCATTCATCATCGTTTTCCTTCTTCCAAGTTCCAAATATCTACGCCTCCCTCTGTATCCATTTTCGACAATTCCAATTGGAAAAAACGGTAGTAGGTAACAGATCTGGAGTGGGAGTGAAGGTTGGCGGTCGTCACTATTTTTCGTCCTAGTCGACAGCGAAGGTTTTTCGGTGGGTTTATTTGTTCTCTGCTTCTAGCATCTTCCTTGGGTTAGTGGCGATAGTAGTTTGAAAAAGTTGTAGAAAAAAAAGAGGGAGCGGGGTCGCCAGCTGATCGGCTTGTTAGATTTTCGGCGGCGACAACGGCTGACCAGTGAAAAAGGTAGAAAGAGTATGGGGCCGGCTGCCATGACTTTGTTTTATTCTTGTATTTCATCTATGGTCCATCAATGTTATGCCAATTTTTTTGCCAGAGAGTGACCGGGTCTAGTATTGTTTGGCTTTGGTTTTTCTTGTTTTTCATCTATGATAAAAAAATTTGAAGAAGGGGAAGTAAAGATGAAGGTAAGTGGATCCACAAAAATTAAGGTTAGTTTTTTAAAAAAAAAAAAAAAAAAAAGGGGCTCACGCACTCAAATGTGAATTGAAAAGCATACGCTTCACATGTCAGCAGGAGGGGTTACGAATTGCATTTTAGTCGAGAAGAGGTATCAAAATAGTAAAGTGATCAGTTAATGTGTCTGTCTGGTTTTTTAGGACAACTTAAGGGGGGTGTTTATGTATTTTGCCTTTTCAAAACAAAGGAAGTGAATATTTATATTTGGTAGAATAGCTTCTGAGTCACCTAATCTTTTACTCGTTTGTTAACCTGATAAATAAATTTAGAAAATTTTCATTTGAACACCCCAACTTAATCATTTTCACATTAATAACTCACTTTGACTATTGGCCATGCTTATGTGGCAATGACACAACTAATTTGGCCGAACTACGTGCAAATCACACTTGTATGGCGCATGATTCTGCTAGTTTTCACAAAAAAGAATACTAAAACTACAAAAAATAAAGAAAGACAAAGGAAACGACTAAAAAAAAAGGAAAACAGTAAAATCTTTCACCTTCTTTCCCTACCCCTTTGCTCCCTCCCTGTCTCCCTTCTTTCTATTCCTCTCCCCGTTAGTGTCATTACCCTCACCCTCCCCCAATTCCTCTTTAATTTCTCATCTTCTTCCTTTTCTCCTTAGATTTTTCTCTTATGATGAAAATCTTGTGCAACTTGTTCGACTTTTTTTGGGATTGTAGTTTTGATTAGGGGTGGACATCGGTCGGTTCGGTCGGTTATTATAAAAATACAGTTCGGTTTATCGGTTTTCGGTTTTGTAATATTAATAACCAAATCAAACCAAAGTATTTACGATTTGGTGTGATTTTTTCAATGTTCGGTTCAGTATTTTCGATTTCAAACAGTTGTAGGAACAACAAAGTATTTACAGTTTGTAGGAACATCAATAAACATTAAAGTGTCTGCTGTCTACAGTCTATTGTCTGTAGGAACATCTAACTATCTAAGTGTCTACTGTCTAACACAATTTTTGTAGGAACATCTAAGTGACTACTTGGTGGAGAACGTGCGGTAGACATATCACTTTAAATTCAAAGCTAAAATAGAATACATGTTGTATGTCACGACCCAAACTGGAGGGCCATGACTAGCACCCGACCATACTTGTCGAGCACCAACGTACATTTTATCTAACTTTTTTTTAATTATCTTTTAGGGTTGACGAGATCAGTATAAATGGTAGACATGGATCATGGACAACCAACAATAAAATATTATGGCATGAACATACATAGCAGGGGATGACCAGACAATCAAGAAATTACATATAAGGTACGAGCTACTTCGCTACCATGAAAGACTATACAACAAAAACTAGCCGACACGGCATACCAAACTATACATGAGTCGACACTTGTCTATGAGCCTCTATAGGAACATAAGTACTGCAACATAGCCGGAACAGGGCCCCGACATACCCATAATATCTACAACAAAAATGCATACCAAGACCACGGCAAGTCCGGAGAAGGGATCTCGCCATTCACCGCTGAACTGGACAGCCTAGTGTGGTGGGGGAGCTGCACCTGCCTGTCTATCAGGACCTGCAGCACGACATGCAGCGTCCACAAATAAAAGGACGTCAGTACGAATAAAGTACTGAGTATGTAAGGCAGGGAACAATAAATACGAACAGTAATGTAAGCAGGGATAGAGAATATACAATCTGGAACATCTGAGTACCTCTGAGGGCTACTAACATGAAATGCATGATACATATGTATGTATACATAAACTTTTAAAACATACGCCTCTGTGGGCATCATCATCATCATCATATCGTACCCAGCCATAATAGGCTCGGTAAAGACGTACCCGGCCGTCATAAGGCTCGGTAGAATCGTACCCGGCCACGTGGAGCTCGGTAAAACCCAACTGATCAGTGGTTGCACAATATGTGCCATACCCGGCCGACTATAGCGCGGCCCAGTAGAGTAAAATAGATACATATACATAATTCATGCTCGACTTATAGAATCACATTCTAAACCTTTCGGAGTGACGTAAGGTTGGTATCCTCTATACACGTTATTAGGACCAACTCTTCATTACGAACCTTATAAGAATTAAGAAGTACCAACAACATTGATAACATAATAATAAGAGAAGCAACATTAACATCAATCGTTCCATAAGAGGGAAAGCAATGTAAGTACTGCTAGCTTCTAAGAGTAGAGTATCTTTGGAAGCTCGTTTATTACATTATGTACAATCGGAGTCGTGCAAAAGAAGAAAAGCGATAGCCTCACATACCTTGTATATACTTCCCCAATCACAAGATATGAAATTGTCACAACTCCTTAGTCTACAATAAGAGAAACGATACTATCATTATCATTTAAGCATCATAACTATTATGTATCGACCACAACCTATTTTACGTTGAAACGGACAAAACCTCCCCTATATATATGACTTCACAACATTCAAAACAATCACCAAAAAGCCCAAACAACATCAATAATAGACATATTGAGCCTCCCAAAACAGTCCATGCACAACCTAATTACATCATACATACGACGACCACCGTAGTCGTGTCAAACGACCCGGAAATATTACGAATAACTATTAGCCCACAACCCTACATATATATGGTGTTTATCCACACCCTTCCACCTCCAAAACTCCACAAAATAGTAGTAAAACACGCAGCCCAATAGCAACACAAAACAGTCCACAAAACAGTCTGCTACAAGTGAATAACTCGAACTCACGGCTTCCGATCACCATCCCTTGAGTTCTTACATGTATAGAACGAATTACCATGAATTCACAACAGAGAAAAATGTATGAAAGATGGAAGTAACTTATCTTACTTGTTGGATAACTCATCCCTTCCTTTGGTTCTTCAAACTCTAGGTTTTACCTTCAAATAGAACTTGAAAGCGAGGGAAAATCGATTAGGGTTTGTGTGGGTTTTTTGGGGAGGAGTTGCAGGGGTTAACTTTGGTTTTGAGTGTCTGAAATATGGATGAAATAATTGAGTTCATAACCCCTTAAAAGTCCTCTCTTGGCCGACTTAGATCTTTTAATTTTGTCCAATCATTTTGGCAAGTAGGTGATGCACCTACTTGTCATCTACCAATCTGCGCAGGCTTGTGAAAATATGAATCTCTCTATACTCCAAGATCGTATTGACAAACGGTTTAATGTGTTGGAAACTAGACTCATAAATCTTTAATTTTGTGGGTAGATAACCCCGTAATTCCTTGTAAATTAGGAGAAAATCGTAGAAACATTTAACCTAATGTTTAAGTAAAATTATGAACCTAAGTTGCGACAACGTTTGTCGACTTTTGTTTCATAACTCATTTGACTTCAAGACTTATGATACGGATATTATATGATTCAAATACCTTAATACATGACCTGTTAAGTGTATTAATAACCTCTAGGTTTACCTGAAAATACGAGTTACAACATCCTTGATTCGTTTAACTTCTAATACTTGTTAATCACCCTTATACACCCTTGTATCACTTTAGACCAATAGGATTAACTTCTTATCATCTCAAAGGTAATTCCTTCTTGGATTTATGTTAACTAATATATGGCATGAACTAATACGTGTGGATATGGGTTGTAACACCCTTCCCCCTTAGGAACATTCGTCCTCGAATGTAAGGGTTCATGGGGAGTTTAAATCATCGTGGATTCCGGCCAAGTTTCTCCCATAAATAGAGGACAAACTTGCAAGAGGTTAACTCAACGTATGGACTTACAAGAGTATGCAAAGCATTATGGACATGTACATTATCTGCATATCGCCATTTTGTATTAAGGAAGAGTATTCTCAAGTTATTGCTTACCTCATAGAGCCATTTCACCTTCCAATGTATCATGTGTTCCACCAGCATCCTTGTTATCTTCATTCTGGAATAGGTACGGGTATTTAGACTTCATCTCCTCTTCTGCTTCCCATGTTATTTCTTCCATATTCTTGTTCCTCCACAATACTTTGATGGAAGCTACATCTTTTGTTCTCAGCTTGCGGACTTGTCGATCTAATATAGCCACTGGCACTTCTTCATATGATAGGTCCTCTGTAACCTGTACATCTTTGATAGGGAAGACTCGAGAAGGGTCTCCAATACATTTCCTCAACATAGATACATGGAATACCGGGTGGACAAATTCCAATTCGGATGGCAATTCTAACTCATAAGCAACCTGTCCAATCCGTTGAAGAATTTTATACGGCCCGATATACCTTGGACTCAGCTTACCTTTCTTCCCAAAACGCATAATACCCTTCATTGGTGAGATCCTCAGGAAAACCCAATCACCAACCTCAAACTCCAGATCACGACGTCGGACATCGGAATAAGATTTTTGCCTGCTTTGTGCCGTCCTCAATCGCTCCTGTATCACTTTCACCTTCTCAATAGCTTGGTGAATCAAATCTGGCCCATATAATTCTGTTTCACCGACTTCGAACCATCCAACTGGTGATCTACATCTTCTCCCGTATAGTGCCTCGTATGGGGCCATTTTAATACTGGAATGGTAGCTATTATTGTAGGCGAATTCTATGAGTGGAAGATGGTCATCCCAATTTCCCTTAAAATCTAGAACACATGCTCGTAGCTTATCTTCCAGTGTCTGAATAGTACGTTCAGCCTGTCCGTCAGTCTACGGATGAAATGCAGTGCTGAGATTCACTTGTGTGCCTAAACCCTTCTCAAAAGACCTCCAAAAGTTAGCTGTAAATTGAGCTCCTCGGTCTGATATAATAGATACCAGCATACCATGAAGCCTAACAATCTCCTTGATATACAACTTCGCATAATCTTAAGCCGTGTAAGTTGTCTTAACTGGCAGAAAATGGGCACATTTTGTAAGTCGATCAATTATCACCCAGATGGAGTAAAACTTATGATAAGAGCAAGGTAATCTAATAATGAAGTCCATATTAATCACCTCCCATTTCCAGGTCGAAATCTCTATATTCTGAAGCAATCCACCGGGTTTCTGATGTTCTATCTTTACTTGTTGACAATTGGGACACTGGGCTACAAATTCTGCAATAGACTTCTTCATGTTATCCTACCAATACTGCTCCTTGACATCATGATACATCTTTATCGAGCCGGGATGGATGGAATATCGGGATTGATGAATCTGATTCATAATCTTCTCTCGCAACCCTGCCACATTAGGTACACATAATCGGCCCTGGTAGCTCAGTGCCCCATCTCTTCCGATCTCAAGAGCCATACTTTTACACTGCTGAATGCTCTCTCTTAATCGTACTAAGATAGGATCTTCATATTGCCGTGCTTTTACCTCGGCTACCAAAGATGATTCTGATGTATTCTGTATAGTAACACCTCCGTCATCAGAGTCTAACAATCTGATTCTCATATTGGCTAGCTGATGAAGCTCCTTAGTCAACCCCCATCTACCTGCCTCAATATGTACTAAGCTTCCCATTGATTTACGACTGAGAGCGTCTGCCACAACATTAGCTTTACCGGGATGATACAATATCTCGACGTCGTAGTCTTTCAGTAATTCAAGCCACCTACGCTGCCTCAAATTCAACTCTTTCTACTTGAAGATGTATTGTAAACTCTTGTGATTTGTGTAGATGTCAACATGGACGCCGTATAAGTAGTGCTGCCATATCTTCAAAGCATATATTACTACAACCAATTCCAAATCATGGGTTGGATAATTCTTTTCATGCTTCTTCAATTGCTTGATGCATAAGCAATCACCTTCCCACGCTGCATCAATACACACCCAAACCTATACCTGAGGCATCACAATATACCACATAACCTTCTGTTCCTTCAGGGAGAGTGAGCACTGGTGCGGATGTCAATCGATTCTTCAGCTCTTGAAAACTACGTTCACAAGTGTCAGACCACTGGAACTTGGTAGCTTTCTATGTTAACTTAGTCAATGGTGATGATATAGAGGAAAACCCTTCTACAAACCGCCTATAATATCCTGCTAGCCCTAGGAAGCTGCGGACTTCTGATTGTGTTGTAGGTCTCGGCCAATTCTTTACTGCATCGATCTTCGTAGTGTCGACACTAATACCCTCATCAGATATCACATGGCCAAGGAACGCTACTGAGTTCAGCCAAAATTCACATTTGGAGAGTTTAGCATATAACTTACGATCCTGAAGCATCTGTAATACTATCCACAAGTGGCCCGCATGTTCCACCTCCGAACGAAAATATACTAGAATGTCATCAATGAATATAATCACGAACACATCAAGATAGGGCCTAAATATAGTATTCATGAGATCCATAAAAGCTGCTGGGGCATTTGTTAGCCCGAACGACATCACCAAGAACTCAAAGTGCCTGTATCTTGTCCGGAAGGCCGTCTTTGGAATATCCTTCTCCTTAACCCTCACCTGATGATACCCTGAACGTAAATCAATCTTGGAGAAATACTTGGCACCCTGGAGTTGATCAAACATGTCATCAATTCTTGGAAGTGGATACTTGTTCTTTATAGTAAACTTATTCAACTGTCGATAGTCGATACACATCCGTATAGACCCATCTTTCTTCCGCACGAATAGGACTGGTGCACCCCAAGGTGAAGTGCTAGGTCTAATGAAGCCCTTATCCAGCAAGTCCTTCAACTGCACCTTCAACTCTCGCAACTCTGCCGGGGCCATTCTGTATGGAGGAATAGAGATCGGTTAAGTGTCAGGCAACACATCAATGCTAAACTCAATCTCCCTTTCAGGAGGAAGGCCTGGGAGTTCATCTGGGAAAACATCTGGGAATTCGTTGACCACGAGGATTGATTGTAAATTAGGCGGTTTCGCCTCCGCATCCCTAACGCGAACGAAATGATAAATGTAACCTTTTGAGATCATTTTCCTTGCCTTAAGATAGGAAATAAACCTACCTTTTGGTGTAGCAATATTCCCTTTCCATTCAATGATGGGTTCACCAGGAAATTGAAACCTAACCATCTTCGTACGACAGTCAACATTTGCATAGCATGAGGCCAACCAGTCCATTCCCATTATCACATCAAAATCAACCATTTCTAACTCAAATAAATTTGCCGAGGTTTGACGACTACAAATCATCATAGTGCAACCTCTATATACCCTTCTAGCAATCACAGAATCTCCTATCGGAGTAGATACCGCAAGGGGTTTACTTATCAATTCAGGTTCAATGCCAAACTTATTAGCCACAAAGGGTGTAACATATGATAATGTAGATCCCGAATCAATCAGCGCATATACATCGTAAGAAAACACAGATAATATGCATGTAACAACATCTGGAGACGACTCGAGATCCTGTCGACCTACTAGAGCATAGGTTCGATTTTGACCACCACTCAAACTCGGCACTGCACCTCTATCTCTACCACGACCTGCTAACTGCTGAAAACCCCGTGCTGGAGGTCGAACTGATGAGGAAGAAGCAGACACAGATCCAGTCGGCTGATCCATACCATCACCTCCCCTGTTAGGACAATCCCGTATTATATGGCCAGGCTGTCCGCAAGAATAACATGCATCAGAACCTCGATGACACAGTCCAAAGTGGGCCTTACCGCACTGATCACAACGTGGTGTTGTGGGTCTCGTCTGACTAGTATCCATGTGATGTTGCGAGCTTGATTCCTGCGAACTCTGACCTGGACCGAAATGGGTAAATTGATCATATCGAGGCCTCCGAAACTATGGAGGAGCACTAGCTACAGGTGACGCCTGGGGCCTGACGCTGCCTCTGAAGTCATTAGAATACCTTGCAAATCTCGCCCTCTTATGTTGGCCCCTATCCTGCTCCCTATCTGCCCTCTACTGGCGCTTACGATCCTCTAGGGTCTGGGCATAAGCCCGAATACGGGAAATATCCATGCCCTCCACTAAGGAGGCTGTCGTACACTCATTTATCAGATGTGGTCCCAATCCATTCACGAACAAATGCACCATATCACTCATCTCGGCCACTATATGGGGAGCATACCTTGCTAAAGAATCGAACTGCATATTGTACTCTCGCACACTCATATTACTTGTCTAAGGTTCAAGAACTTATCAGCTCTAGCTCGTCGTATCTCAACTAGCAAGTAATGACGAAGAAAGGCCTCAGAAAATTCCTTCCATACAGCTGGAGGAGCGATCGAACCCCTAGATCTCTCCCAATTATCATACCAGAGAACCGCTAAATCCCGTAGCCGATAAGAAGCCAACTCTACTGCCTCTGTATCACTAACATGCATAACCCGCAGTGTATGATGAACTTGGTCAATAAAAGTCTGCGGGTCCTTCTTCGGGTCTGATCCAGTAAACACTTGAGGGTCTAAATTAATAAAATCACGAACTCTCATACTAACTGGTTTATCAGCAGCACCTGTATTCTGCCTCTGAGCCTGAGTAGCTACCAAGCTAGTCAATAACTGCAAAGCACTCCACATATCCTGGTCTGTAGTGCCAGACGGAGGAACTGGAGGTGTTGGGTGCCTCCTAATATCCTTTGGAGGAGACGGGGTAAATGAGGTATGAGACGGCATCTCACTCTAAGCCTCACTTTGGCCTGCTCTAGCTTGGGGCACCTGACTGGTATCCTCTCCCGCAGTTGTATCAAGCCGTCTACTAATTGTTTGCTTCCTAGTCGAAGGCATCGCTGAAAGAAAACAAGGTGAATATTAGAAACAAACACTTATGACTCAACTCTACGCACGATCTAGATTCAGGAAGAAGGTAACAACCCTAGATGTCATGTAGCCTCATGATTATAAATGTGGCGTGCTACACATCCATAATCAAGACTCTACTAGACACGGCTCATAGACAATCCCTAGGACAGACTTGCTCTGATACCAAGTTTGTCACGACCCAAACTGGAGGGCCATGACTAGCACCCGACCATACTTGCCGAGCACCAACGTACATTTTATCTAACTTTTTTTATTATCTTTTAGGGTTGACGAGATCAGTATAAATGGTAGACATGGATCATGGACAACCAACAATAAAATATGATGGGATGAACATACATAGAAGGGTATGACCAGACAATAAAGAAATTACATATAATGTACGAGCTACCACGCTACCATGAAAGACTATACAACAAAAACCAGCCAACAAAGCATACCAAACTATACATGAGTCGACACTTGTCTATGAGCCTCTATAGGAACATAAGTAATGCAACATAGCCGGAACATGGCCCCAACATACCCATAATATCTACAACAAAAATGCATACCAAGACCACGGCAAGTCCGGAGAAGGGATCTCGCCAATCACCGCTGAACTGGACAGCCTACTGTGGTGGGGGAGCTGCACCTGCCTGTCTATCAGGACCTGCAGCACGACATGCAGCGTCCACAAATAAAAGGACGTCAGTACGAATAAAGTACTGAGTATGTAAGGCAGGGAACCATAAATACGATCAGTAATGTAAGCAAGGATAGAGAATATACAACCTGTAACATCTTAGTACCTCTGAGGGCTACTGACATGAAATGCATGATACATATGTATAAATACATAAACCTTTAAAACATTCGCCTCTGTGGGCATCATCATCATCATATCGTACCCAACCATAATAGGCTCGGTAAAAACGTAACCGGCCGTCATAAGGTTCAGTAGAATCGTACCCAGCCACGTGGAGCTCGGTAAAACCCAACTGATCAGTGGTTGCACAATATGTGCCGTACCCGTCCAACTATAGCGCGGCTCGGTACATATACATAATGCATGCTCGACTCATGGAATCACATTCTAAACCTTTCGGAGTGACGTAAGGTCGGTATCCTCTGTACACGTTATTAGGACCAACTCTTCATTACGAACCTTATAAGAATCAGGAAGTACCAACAACATTGATAACATAAGAATAAGAGAAGCAACATTAACATCAATCGTTCCATAAGAGGGAAAGCAATGTAAGTACTGCTAGCTTCTAAGAGTAGAGTATCTTTGGAAGCTCGTTCATTACATTATGTACAATCGGAGTCGTGCAAAAGAAGAAAAGGGATAGCCTCACATACCTTGTATATACTGCCCCAATCACAAGCTATGCAATTGTCACAACTCCTTAGTCTACAATAAGAGAAACGATACTATCGTTATCATTTAAGCGTCATAACTATTATGTATCGACCACAACCTATTTTACGTTGAAACGGACAGCACCTCCCCTATATATATGACTTCACACCATTCAAAACAATCACCAAACAGCCCAAACAATATCAATAATATACATATTGAGCCTCCCAAAACAGTCCACGTACAACCTAATTACATCATACATACGACGACCACCGTAGTCGTGTCAAACGACCCGGAAATGTTACGAATAACTATCAGTCCACAACCCTACATATATATGGTGTTTATCCACACCCTTCCACCTCCAAAACTCCACAAAATAGTAGTAAAACACGAAGCCCAATAGCAACACAAAACAGTCCACAAAATACTTTGCTACAAGTGAATAACTCGAACTCACGGCTTCCGATCACCATCCCGTGAGTTCTTACATGTATAGAATGAATTACCATGAATTCACAGCAGAGAAAAATGTTTGAAAGATGGAAGTAACTTACCTTACTTGTTGGATAACTCAGTCCTTCCCTTGGTTATTCAAACTCTAGGTTTTACCTTCAAATAGAACTTGAAAGAGAGGGAAAATCGATTAGGGTTTGTGTGGGTTTTTTGGGGAGGAGTTGCAAGGGTTAACTTTGGTTTTGAGGGTCTGAAATATGGATGAAATAACTGAGTTCATAACTCCTTAAAAGTCCTCTCTTGGCCGACTTAGGTCTTTTAATTTTGTCCTATCATTTTGGCAAGCAGGTGATGCACCTACTTGTCATCTACCAATATGCGAAGGTTGCGGAAATATGAATATCTCTATACTCCAAGATTGTATTGACAAACGGTTTAATGCGTTGGAAACTAGACTCATAGATCTTTAATTTAGTGGGTAGATCACCCCGTAATTCCTTGTAAATTAGGAAAAAAGATTAGAAACATTTAACCTAATATTTAAGTAAAATTATGAACCTAAGTTGCGACAACGTTTGTCGACTTTTGTTTCATAACTCATTTGAATTCAAGACTTATGATACGGATATTATATGATTCAAATACCTTAATACATGACCTCTTGAGTGTATTAATAACCTCTAAGTTTATCTGAAAATACGAGTTACAACATCCTTGATTCGTTTAACTTCTAATACTTGTTAATCACCCTTATACACCCTTGTATTACTTAAGACCAATAGGATTAACTTCTTATCATCTCAAAGGTAATTCCTTCTTGGATTTATGTTAACTAATATATGGCATGAACTAACGCGTGTGGATATGGGTTGTAACATTGTAGACATATCACTTTACTTGCTGGAAATCTTCAGAAAAGCAACAACTTTGATGAACACATGGATAGCACAAAATCTATTCAAGATGGAAAAAAAATTAAAACTTGAGATTTGACCACTGACGAGTAGACACTTAGATAGTTATTTTTAGCTTGAATATATAGTTATACAAAGGTAACGATATTACTCTATTTTTTATTTTCAGCATTACGTTTTGTCACTATCTAAATTGATGGTTTTCGATTGCTGGAAATATGGAAGTCGAACCCTAATTTCTAAGGAGTAAGCTGTAACTCGTAAGCGTAAGGAAGGGAAGAACGGAAGATGGGAAATGGAAAGGGAAAGTCTGGGTTAGACTAGTTAGGCTTAGAGTTTGGGTAATGGTTTTGGGCCTTCAAAATTTCAGGTGGGGTGGGGCGGTGGGCTTCAGAAGTCAAAACATTAAGTTAGTAATTTACATACAACGTTTTGATTGAGGCCCAAAATTTCTTTTTTTCGATTTAACCGAAAATCGAAACACCAAAACTGTAAACCGCACCGAAAAATCGAAATCTAATAAATTAAAAACCGCAAACCGACCGAATAAACGATTAAACCGAAACCGAAAAACCTAAATTCACGGTTCGGCCGGTTTTTTCAGTTCGGTCGGTATTATGCCCACCCCTAGTTTTGATTAGTCTCAGTGGTTAAAAGTAAAAAGGTGATGATTATCACTGGTAAATTTTTATGAGTGGCGTGTTCCTGATGTAGATTGATTATTCTTCTCTTAGTTGCAGATAGTTGATTTGAATTTTGGGATTTTGAGATTGAATATCTATAAGAATTTACACAACTCATCTATTTCTTCAGTTCCCTTCTCTTAGCTCCTCCATGATCCGAGCAGGTATGGTTATAAGGAATATATATATATATATATATATAATTAAAATATTTAAGAAATTGGTATTTTTAATTGGGAGTTTTAGAGTGGGGAAGGAAGGAGTTCGTAGTTGATTGAGGGGGAGGGGGAGGGGCGTTAGAGTGGATGAGGGTGGTATTCGCGGTAGATGAACATGTTGTAATTGTGGTGTTGTCATGGTTAAGAAGAAGAGAAAGGAAAAAGTTTTTTTAATAAATTGGTTAAAAGAGACTGAGACCTATAAATTACACATGTCAAATAATAATTGGTTAAGAAAATAATGTGTCAGCCATGTCATAGCAATTGAGATATACGCTCTGCTAAATGTGTTTATTAGTACTCATTTTGTCAAGTATAAGTATTTAAATGAGACACTTTTTGGGAGTGGTTAGCTGAGGTGGGTTGCTCTAACTTCTCTCTAGAAAATACAGAGAGAAACCCAAACAAATCAATCACGGCTCCAAAGAATCAATCAAACAATCCACACAAATCACTGCAAATCCACCTGCCAAAGTAACCTTCTGCCACAAAAACAAAAAACTCAGACGAATGGAAGACGACACCCAAATCAAGGAAGAGGAAAACCTGCTTTCATGCAGTGTATACACTGATAATAGGCTAGATTTATGTAATTTGGCGATTGTTTATGCCCCAACTTGATTATGTTTCAATGTTATAATATAGTTAAATGATGAAAAATGGGCTATAATTGTGAATTTCACACGTTGTAGGAGTGAGGAGCTTGTATGAGGCCTTAAAGCTGTGATTGGAGCTACATTGAAGCAAGAAAAAAAACCCTAGGAGCTGAGTACGCGAGAAGATGAGAAAAAGAATAGTTAAAATGAAGGCCTGGACTAGCGCGGCCATTAGCGCGTCCACTAGCGCGGCCGCACTAGCCCAGATGGTCGAGGCAGAATGGTAGAGCATTAGCGCGACCATTAGTGCGCCCACTAGCGCGACCGCGCTAGGCCAGTTTCGGCATATTAATTTTCAGGGGTAAACTTGGAAGTTTGGGGGAAAATTCACCTAACCTATAGAAGGTCAAACTCTCCCAAGAAGGGATTATTCAGCTTTTGATAGCTTAGTGCAAGAAAAGGAGAGGCATGGGGCAAGGAGGAGAATTCAAGATCAAGTTCTTCCTTTCTTCCTTTTGTTTTATGATTTGTGATGTATTTGATTATTGTTATGATGAACACTAGTATGAGTAGCTAAATATTTAGTTTAAGGTTTGATGGAACCTATTGAAGTATTATGTTAATATAGTTTACCATTTTAATCTCTATTTGTTCAACTACATGCTCGTTGTAGTTAATTGACAGGATCCTCAATTAGTTGTGCCTATTTTGTGTGCATAACTCGGGAGAGAGTGCATATTTAGGTAATTGTTGAACAACACCTCTCCCAAAATATATGAGGGATCAATAATTGCGGGTTTAAAGGTGAGATTAGGGATAACGAAGCCTTGGGTGCATTCTAAAGTGAGCGGTAATAAACAAAGCCAGCTAGCGTAACTCGGGAAAGTGCGTCTAGTAGATTATCGTAATTACTCGGGAGAGATTTACGGTAGTAAGAGTACTCAGGATTGATAGAGATGATTTGGTGATTCTATGTGAAGCATAACCGAAAGGGAGTCCATCAATAGGGTAAATCATAGCCTTAGAACCTTCTCTTAATAGTTTACAACTCAATTATAGTTATTTTTCAGTTGCTTATTTACATTCATTCGTAGTTAGTAGAAATACCCTCAATTGTTATTTACAACTTTGAGAAGTTGATTCCGTGGAATTTAATAAGTCTAACGAGAAGTAATTGATAGGTTAATTCCTTGTGGGTTCGACTCTGGGCTAAATACTCAGATTATATTTGCAACATATGCATGTTCTTTATATAAGACATAGTTGGGTGTGATCAAATTGTGGCACCGTTTCCGGGGAATTTAACGGTTTTATCAATTACAATTGAAAGAAGTACAAAACAAATTCTTAGTGTAGTCAATTTTCTCTATACCCAATCTTTACATTGAAATTTTAACATTTGTTGACTTGGTTGCACAGGTGCATGCCTAGAAACTCATCAAGAACTGGTGAAGTATTTGAAGCATTATCAGATCCCGAGAAAGTTTTCAAGACCTTGAAATGGGCCAACCTGAAAAACAAATAACAACAAACAACTGAACACTTTGAGACAGAAATGGGAGATCACGAAGAGAACCCAACTGTACCAATAGCGCCAGTGGCACCTCTTGTGCCAGAGGCAGCTCTCTATGACTGGGCACAACCCACAGCTGAAAATCTGGCCACCTCGATTTTAGTCCCGCAGATACAGGCTGAATCATTCCAAATCACGAATAACATGCTGCACTTGTTGCAAAATAAGGGACTATTTTCAGGGTCATAAGTCAAAGATCCTCAACAACACTTGAAGAATTTCCTATCATTCTGCAAAACCCAAAGGCAACCCAACGTAACTCCAGAATAAATCAAGCTGTTATTGTTTCCATTCTCAGTGATAGGAGCTGCCTTGACCTGGCTAAACTCACTCCCTGTAAATTCTATAACAACTTGGGAGGAGTTAGTCAAACAATTCGTGAACAAGTTCCACCCACCCAACAAAACCGCTCAACAAATTGATGAAATTTGGAGTTTTAAACAGAGACCAATGGAGACACTGCATGAAACATGGGAAAAATTCAAGGGGATGCTGGTTATATGTCTGCACCATGGTATTCCAGATCTAATGTTGGGACAATGGTTTTACATGGGATTGTCAGATAGCGTGAAGAACATTATGATGCTTCAGCTGGTGGAGCATTTTATAAGCAAAACATGGAGAGAAGGCCAGGGTCTGCTTGACAAGATGGCACATAATTCAGGATGGATAACAAGGAATGCACCTATCACTCCAGTGGTGCACTTAGTGCCCTTAGATCCATCCAACTCTATGGCTGAAAGTATGGCCACCTTATTGACATAGATGAGTATACTCACCAAAAAAGGGGAAGAGTCAGGGCATAAGCAGCAAATACACATTATAGATACTACCAATGGGGGCTTGTGCACATCGTGCATCAGTTAGCCAATTGGTAACCAGTGGAATGTAGAACATGATCATCATCACTACCTTGAAGACATGAACTATGTGTCGAATTATGGAGGCCAGAGACTGGGAGGTCAGAATTGGGGCCAGCAGAATCAGCAGTACAAGCCAGCCCAGCCACAGTTCAACAATGGGAACATGGGAGGTATGAGACCCCCTAACAATATGACACCTTACCCAAGGCCACAAGGATATAATAATTAGAATCAGCAGCAGGGGTATCACCCTCCTCAGCAGCAACATGGTAGAAGGCAGGAAGATGGGTTTGCTAGACTTGAAGCAATGATGCAGCAGGTTATTGGGTCTAATGCAAAGATTAGGGAGAGAGTAGATGCACATGATTCAGCGATCAAGAATATTGAAATGCAGATGGGCCAAATTTTGATGTCTCTGAACAATCGTCGTCATGGGACACTACCTGCAGACATCCAGATAAATCCAAAAGATCAAGGCTCGAAGCAGCTGATGGCAGTGAGTCTACGTAATGGCAGAGATTTGGTGCAGAGAAAAAGAGGGCTCGAGAAACTAGATAGGCTGAGACACTCATACCAGTGCCCATTGAGTTGGACAAGTCAACGAAACTAACAAAGGTGACAGTCCAGCCTACCCAGGAAGAAAATAACATTCATATTGAGACCGAGAAAGATGCTGAGACAACCTAGGAACTAGTAGTAGAGGTGGAAGCTGATAAAGATCAATCCCAAATGATTGGGAAGAAGAGACCGCCTGCACCTTTTCCTCAGAGGCTGGCTAAGTACCAAAAGGAGGAGCAATACAAGAAGTTCTTGGAGATGCTAAAACAAATCCAGGTAAATATTCCATTGATTGATGCTTTGAAAGAGATGCCTGGGTATGCAAAAATGATGAAGGACTTGATGTCCCGAAAATTTGATTTCCAAGACTTGGCCACAGTTACTCTTACTCAGAACTGTAGTGCAATGGTGACTAGACCAATTGCAAAAAAGCTGTCTGACCTAGGGAGCTTTACAATTCCATGCACTATTGGTAATTTTGCTTTTGCTAAGGCACTGTGTGGTCTAGGGTCCAGCATAAATCTTATGCCCCTGGTGATTTATAAGAGGTTGGGTATTAGAAGAGCTAGACCCACATCTATGTCGTTGCAGCTGGCTGACAAGACTGTAAAGCGACCCGCATGTATCCTGGATGATGTGTTGATTCAGGTAGGGAAATTTGTGTTCCCTGCAGATTTTGTGATCTTAGACTGCAAAGTAGATGAAGAGATTCCCATAATTTTGGGAAGGCCGTTCCTGACCACTGGGAGAGCTCTCATTGATTGTGAGACTAGGGAGCTCAAGATGAGATTGAATGACTAAGAGATAACATTCAATGTGCAGAAATCTATGAGGCGACCAAGTGAATTCGCTAATTGCTCTCTTATTGATGTCGTGGATGTAATCGTAGAGACTGATGATGAGATGCTAACTATTGAGGACCCTCTTGCTGCATGTCTGATGAATTTAGATGAGGTAAATGGAGAAGAACTGACAGAATGAGTGATGGCATTAGAGGGTAGAGGGTTCTGGGATAGAACTCTGGAATTTGAGCCCTTGCACTTGGAAAATAGAGAAACTCCTCCAGCCAAGCCATCTATCGAAGAACCACAAAAGCTGGAGTTGAAGCCATTGCCCACCCATCTCAGGTATGAGTTCCTTGGACCTGACTCCACATTACCTGTTATTATCTCATCTAGTTTGTTAGATGTGCAGGCACAACAACTTTTGTAGGTACTCAAGGAGTGTAAGACTGGCATTGGATGGACCATGGCAGACATAAAGGGGATCATCCCAGCCTACTATATGCACAAAATTCTCCTGGAAGAAGGACACAAACCTTCCAGGGAACACCAAAGAAGGTTGAACCCCAACATGAAGGAAGTAGTGAAGAAAGAAGTGATAAAGTGGTTAGATACGGGAATCATTTTCCCAATATTTGACAGCAGCTGGGTTAGCCCGATTCAATGTGTACCAAAAAAGGGTGGCATGACGGTAGTTAAAAATAATAACAATGAACTGATCTCTACGAGAACCGTCACGGGCTGGAGAATTTGCATGGATTACAGAAAGTTAAATCTAGCCACCTGGAAAGACCACTTCCCACTTCCCTTCATTGATCAGATGTTAGACAGATTGGCAGGGAGGTCGCATTTCTATTTTCTAGATGGGTACTTAGGGTACAATCAAATCTCCATTTCACCAGCGGATAGGGAGAAGACTTCCTTCAGGTGCCCGTATGGCATTTATGCCTTTAGGAGGATGCCCTTTGGGCTATGCAATGCACCCGCCACATTTCAAAGGTGCATGATGACCATATTCACTGACATGGTAGAGGACATAATGGAGGTGTTCATGGATGACTTCTCTGTGGGGGGAACTCATTTTATGAGTTCCTGATTAATCTGACTCGTATGCTGAAAAGGTGTATTGACACTAACCTGGTTCTTAATTGGGAGAAATGTCATTTTATGGTACAAGAGGGCATAGTCTTGGGGCACTGAGTGTAAAGCAAAGGAATTGAGGTGGATCGTGCTAAAGTGGATGTGATAGCAAAGTTGCCCCCTCCAACTTCAGTCAAGGCAATTATGAGCTTCCTCGGGCATGCCTGTTTCTACCGGAGATTCATAAGAGACTTCTCAAAAATTGCCAACCCTCTCTGTAAGTTGTTAGAAAAAGATCACCCTTTCTCGTTTTCTGATGATTGCAGGGTAGCATTCAAGGAGCTGAAAAAGAGGCTAGTCACTGCACCTATCATTGTTGCCACCGACTGGGAGCAACCATTCAAACTCATATGTGATGCTAGTGACTACGCAGTGGGGGTAGTGCTGGGACAACGGAAAGACAAGCAGATGCATCAAATCTACTATGGTAGTAGAATGCTGAGTGGAGCCCAGCTAAACTACACTATGACTGAGAAGGAGATGTTGGCTTTGTTGTTTGCTTTCAACAAGTTTAGATCATACCTGATTGGCTCTAAGGTAATTGTATACACTGATCATGTAGCTCTCAAGTACTTGATTGAGAAGAAGGAGTCTAAGTCGCGCCTAATTCATTGGGTGCTGCTATTACAAAATTCAACCTCGGAATTTGTGACCGTAAGGGCATAGAAAATCAAGTCGCTAACCATCTATCACGACTTGAAGTAGCTGAAAACTCAGTCGAGGTTGAAGATATTCTGGAAACCTTTCCAGACGAGCAGCTGCTCACTATTAGTCTTGAGGAAGTTCCATGGTATGCAGATTATGCAAATTACTTGGCCAGCGGTATAATTCCCTATGACCTTTCATCTGTACAAAAGAAAAATTTTTATCGTGACTGCCGCATGTATTATTGGGATGAGCCCTGTCTGTTAGAATATATGTTGACAATATTATCTAGAGGTGTGTCCCCGAGATAGAACAATCTTCTGTTTTGCAGGCTTGTCACGCATCGGCGTATAGAGGACATTTTGGAGGAGTCAGGACAACTGCGAAAGTGCTAGAGGCCGGATTCTTTTGGAAAACAGTGTTTAAAGATGCACACCAATGGATAAAGGGCTGCAATGAATGTCAGAGGACCGGGAACATTTCTCGTCGCCATGAGATGCCAACCCGATTAAAGAGGTGGAAATGTTTGATGTTTGGGGGATTGACTTCATGGGTCCCTTCATCAGCTCCTTTGGCAATAAGTACATACTTGTTGCTGTGGATTACGTGTCCAAATGGGTAGAAACTGCAGCGTTGCCCGCTAATAATGCAAGAGTGGTGGTGGGAGTTTTGAAGAAGAACATATTCACCCGCTTTGGGACACCAAGAGTGATCATCAGTGACGGAGGCACACACTTCTACAATAGAGCTTTCGAGAAGTTGCTCACAAAGTATGATGTATACCACAAGGTGGCTACCCCATATCATCCCCAGACTAGTGGGTAGGTTGAAGTGTCCAACAGAGAGATCAAGAGTGTGCTAACCAAGACTGTGAACGCCACAAGAACAGATTGGGCGAAAAAGCTAGATGATGCACTCTAGGCGTATAGAACCACTTTTAAAACATCAATTGGTATGTCGCCATATAAGTTGGTGTTTGGGAAGGCCAACCACTTGCCAGTGGAACTTAAACATAAAGCTTGGTGGGCACTGAAATAGCTGAACCTTGACATTGAAGCTGCGGGCACAACGAGGATTACGGAATTGCATGCTCTCGACGAGTTCTGACATCTTGCTTTTGAGAGCACAAGGTTGTACAAGTAAAGAATGAAGTGGTTGCATGACCAGAAAATTGTTGAGCGACATTTCAAACCCGGGGACATGGTACTGCTCTATACTTCAAGATTATGGCTATTCCCGGGTAAGCTTAAGTCACGATGGTCTGGGCCATTTCGAGTGGTTGAAGTATTCCTTTCAGAAGTTGTAGAGATCGCCTCAGAGAAAGACTCTCACATATATAGAGTCAATGGGCAGCGATTGAAGTTATACATAGACATGAAAGAACCAAAAGAAGTGTCAGAGGTCCACCTAACGGAACCTCAGAGGTCGAGCGAGCCTTAAATGCGCTTGTCTGCGTCGTGCCACGACATTAACTAAGGTACTGGTTGGGAGGCAACCTAACAATAGTAGTAGTTGTTAATTGTGAGTTTTAGGAAGTGCTAACCAATGTAGGTGACAATGGGTGGGTGATAAATCCATCGGAAGTGGTAAGAACAGGTGGAAAATGTGAAATAAGCCTAGGAGCGCGCCCGCGCTACAGGCCGCGCTATTTGAGCAAACATTTTGCCCAGCCCACACTCGTGAACGCGCTATTGGCTGTGCTACTAGTGCGATTGTGCTAGTGGCCGTGCTAGTGGGCAAACATTCTGCCTGGCCCGCGCTCGTGAACGCACTACTAGCGCGATCGCGCTAGTGGTCGCGCTAGTTCCGACGATTTTTTTGTGTTATATTTTCTGAATTGTTCTAATTTTATTTTTATGTTATTTGTAATAAAAACTCCTCCTTTAATCCCCCAACCCCAATCCCCATGCCCCAATTCCAAACGAAAGACAAAGAGAAACAAAACCCTCCCCAAATCCTCTTCTTCATCAAATCCCCTTCCCCTTCAACTCCCCTCTTCCACAAATTTTCATCTTTTTTTTCAATTGGCCCCAAGTCTCCATCCACACTCTGCTCCACCTTTCTTGTCTGTTCCCCACCTTATATCACTATAGGTATGACTCCCTAGTTCTATTTTTCCTTTTTCTTTTTGTATTTTTCAGAATTTTGTTTGTTTTAGTGTGCATTTTTATAGTTGTTTTTTTTTCTTGGTTTCTGAGTAGTAGAATTGGTAATATATATTGTAGTATTTGTGGGTGATGAGACTGGTGGGGTGTTGCTTCACTTGATTTATGATTTTGGGGAGATATTGTGGTGGGTTGATGTTGTCAAATGCTTGAAAAGGGTTGTGAGTGCCTAATGCCCACAAGGTGTTTGTGGAAAGGCCTCAATGAATGTAACTATGTAATTGTGACCACTTATGCATGTGAAGTCTGAGTAACCGCAATGCGTCACAATTTTGTGTTGGGCTGTGCTAATGTGTTCTCGTTTTTCAGGTACTATGACTCCATCTCGGAAACGTCGCGCCGCAAGTGCATCTTCTAGCAGCCAAGTCGGCTCGTCCAAGACATGAGGGGCAGCCCCTGCACGCCCCTTTGATAGTACCAGATTTGTCTTGGCCAAGGCTTAGGACCACTTTATGGCAAAAGCCTCTAAAAAACCGATTCGGGTGAGGGGTATTAACATCGGATCGGTCCAGCGACACTGTCATCACATGTACACTGAGCTGCTGAGGCGGGGGTTGCAAACCTTCATTAATGAGCCAGGTGAGGGCAATGTAATAGTTATTAGAGAATTTTACGCCAATGTGTCGGAGCATGACAATGGCATAGTCACGGTGCGCCTAAAGGCGGTGAATGCTTCGATTGAGGCGATACGGACGGCATACCAGTTGCCTCCTCCTGTGGTTGATTATGATGACTTTTTTGAGTATAGCCATAACCCAACACACGAAAAGTGGGAGCGATTCTTGGAAACAATCTGCGTACCGGGGAAGGAGGTGGTTTGGATGAAGTATGGTGAGAAGTTTCACTCCTCGGCACTAACCTTTGAAGGAAAGTGTTGGCTGTATCTTATCAACAATCGTCTTTTTCCGTCCTCCAACACTACAGAGGTAAATGGGCCCCGAGCAGCTTTGATTTGGTTCTTCGTCAATGGTTACAACTTCAACGTGGCCAAAGTGATACATGAAGAGATGTTCATTCGCTGCCCAGTAAAAAGGTATAGGTTCTTTTTCCCTTCTTTAGTTACTCAGCTTTGCAAGAAAGCTCGGGTGCCCGAAAATCTAGATGTGGATGGGCTAGTACCAAAAAACTGCAAGTTCCGGGCAGATATGGTAACCAAGGGTAAGGAGTCGGCGACAGCTGAGGGGGAGGATAGTAGTGGCTCTGATGACTCGAAGGAAGAGGAGGAAGAACAGGAGGACGTAGAGGCCGAACCATAGGCCCATGAGCATAGTGCTGCAACTGCATCACCATCTGGCACTGCAACATCTTCACAACCATGCCGTAGTACCCGCATGAACGCTTTGGAGTAGGATATGGCTGGGTTGCGTACCTCCATCACTGATTTGGGTGCCCGCATTGACGCAGTGGCTGACCAGCAGGTGAAGTCAGAAAAGAAATTCTTAGGTTGGCTAAGAGCTCTGGGTCGTGCTTGCCATGTGAACCCGGACACCATCTCTGATCAGGAGTGATATTTCAGGGAAGTTCCTTTACCTCACTGTTCTTTAAATTTTGATCCCATGAGGACATGTCTACATTTTAAGTGTGGGGTGGGGATACTTCAATGTATATATGTAATTGTACAATTTGACTGTTTCTTTGTTTTGCGTTGATTATTTTTGGTGTTTGAGTAATAGGTTTCATTAGGTTAATTTAAAGTAGGTAAGTGGCTTGTCCCGACGATGGATCTCTTTCGGCGAGATTCTTCAGGGTCTAAGTCGATAAAAAAAGGGAAATATGGAGACTCTTCCTGATGACGGAGCCTTTAGACAATTTTCTTGAGGGAAGTAAGTCTAGACAAAAGACCAAAAAGATTTTTTTTAGGTAGTGTAGGAACCCCCCCCCCCCTTGGATTTTCTTTGGGCCACGGTTCTTTTCCAAGGGTTTAGCTTGAACCGGGTATAGGTAGTTTTTGTTCACTTTGTTTTTTTTAGTAAAGTTAAGCCTCTAGTGTTGATACACCTGAACACAATAAACACTAGAGTGTAATGCTTAGTCTCAGTAGTTGATTCTTGTTAAAGTGCCTTAAAAATTGTATGTTTGTTACTGACTTGAATACTCAGAAGAGAGTGTCTTGATAAGCCAATCTAGAATGAGTCATGTGCCATGTGTGTGTGAGCTTTACTGTATTCCATGATTCACATTTGATGCCTAGAACTTGCCCTGTGTGTTTGCAAAGCAAAATAGTAGTTTCATTCAGTCCTAGAAGTAATATAGGCATTTCTTTGTTGAGCCAGACATATAAAGTAAACCCACCTAACTGTATTACATCTTAGTTAACCCCGTTGAGCCTATAAGCCTGTTTCTTTGGCAACCACATTGCGAACCTTACCCAATTGTTTGAATAACCTACTGTTTGAACCCTTTTACCTCCCATAAGCACTTGAATGGTATGGAAATTATGCAAAGGCAAAAGTGTGGGGTGGTGGTTTGGTTTTTTTAGTGGAACCGTTGAAATAGAGAAAAGGTGCAGTGTTTGGAAAAGTAAAAGAATAAGCACCACTGGAAAAAAGGAGTAAATGTAGTAATCGATAAGTGGTGGTTTGTTATAATTGCATCTAATGGATGGGGTTGTTGTAAATAAAAGAAAAAGTGGTGGGACGTTTGGTTGACATAAGTATGGCTTTGAATTTTAATGTAATTGTATTAAAAAGTGCTTAGAGAGGTTAGTCACTATATCTAAATATATCCTACCCGTCCCTTAGCCTACATTCAACCAAGTGAAGTCCTATTGATCTTAGACTGAGTGGGCTCGATTAATAGAGTAGTACACTACGGGCAAGCCTATGGTGCATCTTTGTGGAATGTGAATGTTCTTTTTGAAAGTGAGCTAGTTTTGTCTATCTAAGTTCCTAATTATTCTAAACATCATTATATGTGGAACTACTCTCTTGTGTGAATGTGAGGGCATGTGATTCATGAAGAAAGGACAAGTCTTGACTTCTGTGTAGGGTAGTTTGAGAAAGTATGAATATTGCACGGTACGTGAGAGTCGACTTATGAGGCTAAGATTGTTCACTACTAGGCGTAACTCATGTGATTTGTTCTTGGTGTGATGCGTTAAGGAAGAATGCTTAGTGAAGGAACCTCTATAGAGTGTGGTGGATTGCTCGAGGACTAGCAATGATTTAAGTGTGGGGTGTTGATAATAGGCTAGATTTATGTAATTTGGCGATTGTTTATGCCCCAGCTTGACTATGTTTAAATGTTATAATATAGTTAAATGATGAAAAATGGACTCTAATTGTGAATTTCACACGTTGCAGGAGTGAGGAGCTTGTATGAGGCCTTAAAGCTGTGATTAGAGCTACATTGAAGCAAGAAAAAAACCCCTAGGAGCTGAGTACACGAGAAGACGAGAAAAAGAATAGTTAAAATGAAGGACTGGACTAGCGCGGCCATTAGCGCATCCACTAGCGTGACCGCTCTAGCCCAGATGGTCGAGGCAGAATGGTAGGGCATTAGCGCGGCCATTAGTGCGCCCACTAGCGCGGCCGCGCTAGCCCAGTTCCGGAATATTAATTTTCAGGGGTAAACTTGGAAGTCTGGAGGAAAATTCACTTAACCTATAGAAGGCCAAGCTCGCCCAAGGAGGGATTATGCATCTTTTGATAGCTTAGTACAAGAAAAGGAGAGGCAAAAGGCAAGGAGGAGAATTCAACATCAAGTTCTTCCTTTCTTCCTTTTTTTATGATTTGTGATGAATTTGATTATTGTTGTGATGAACACTAGTATGAGTAGCTAAATATTTAGTCTAAGGTTTGATGGAACCTATTGAAGGATGAACTTCTTGATTATGTTAATATAGTTTGCCATTTTAATCTCTATTTGTTCAACTAGGTGCTTGTTGTAGTTAATTGACAGGATCCTCAATTAGTTGTCCCTATTTAGTGTGCATAACTCGGGAGAGAGTGCATATTTAGGTAATTGTTGAACAACACCTCTCCCAAAATATATGAGGGGTCAATAATTACGGGTTTAAAGGCGGGATTAGGGATAATGAAGCTTTTGGTGCATTCTAAAGTGAGTGGTAATAATCAAAGCCAGCTAGCGTAACTCAGGAGAGTGCGTCTAGTAGATTATCGTGATTACTCGGGAGAGATTTACGGTAGTAAGAGTGCTCAGGATTGATAGAGATGATTTGGTGATTCTATGTGAAGCATAACCGGAAGAGAGCCCATCAATAGGGGAAATCATAGTCTTAGAACCTTCTCTTAATAGTTTACAACTCAATTATTGTTATTTTTCAGTTGCTTATTTACATTCATTCGCAGTTAGTAGAAATACCCTCAATTGTTATTTACAACATTTGAGAAGTTGATTCCGTGGAATTTAGTAAGTCTAACGAGAAGTAATTGATAGGTTAATTCCTTGTGGGTGCGACTCTGGGCTAAATACTCAGATTATATTTGCAACGTCTGCGTGTCATTTATATAAGGCATAGTTGGGTGTGATCATACACACAGGCCAAAAAACTGTGACGCATTAGTGGGAACTGCAGGTAAGTTACAGGGATACATTAATTGAAAAAGAAACCTTCACTGCCATGGATTTTGATTGCACAATCTTTAGCAATCTTAATTTAGAGAGGAAAAGAAAAACCCATCAAACTACCCTAATTCACACCCATTACAATAGAGGACAAGACTAGACTATATGAGCCCTGAAAACGGTCCCTATTCATCAAACTATTAGGAAAATGGATGGGGTACAACTTACTATACACCAAAATCCAAAATATTTGGAACTCTCCCGAACCCATCAACCTAATTTTTCAAGGTAACGGCCACTACCTTGTAAGTTTCTCATCACTTGACCAATACCAAAGAGTCCTCAATAACGGACCATGGTTTATTGGCTCACAGTACCTTAAGTGTCAGGAAATGGACTCCGAAATTCAACGCCAATGAAAATCACATTAACTTCTCCACAATATGGGTACGACTACAGGAATTACCCAAAGAGTACTATAATCTTGAAATTCTAAAATAGACTGGCCAGATGATTGGGGACGTTCTAAAGATCGACAGCTGCACTATGAACACGACCAGGGGACGTTATGCACGATTGTATATCCTTGCACCCCTAGGAAAATCATTATCAAGAAATGTCATGATTGGGAAACATCTATAGGATATCCACTATGAAGACACCAATCCACTATGCATAATTTGCGGATGTCTGGGACACAATCTATATCAATGTTCGGTCATGAACACAACATCTACAAAGACAAAGGACAACTCCACATCAGACACGACTAATGAATAGTGGAAGACGATTTCATACTCAAACAAAAGGTACACCACTACAACTCAAAATTCAAAAATTAGAAAAAGAAACTACTGAAAAAGAAGAAAAACAGGAGAGGAAAAATCAAAACAAAACTCCTGTCAAAAAATACCTTTAGAAATTAAAACAAAAAGAAACAAGAAAAGAAATGATGACCCATTATACCACAACATGTAGGCTATCCACACCTACTTCTACCCCAAACTTAGGGACCAAGAAATAATCAGTTATTCATACCTCTATCACCTCTGAAGGGTCAACTAGTTATGAACAAAAAAACCAATTCTCTATGCCAAGTCAACTAGATTTAGAAAACAAACTGCCAAAAAAGGAAAAATCCAAACCTCACACTTCAATTCCATCATCAATGACATCACCAAGCTTACATCATCAAGAATAAAAAAAATTATCCCTTTCTATTTTCAGCCACAACAACAAAATGCACACCAATTAGACCACAAACAAAAAATGTCTTTACAACAAAGTACACTGTTGAGCCCACAAAAATACTGACAAGAACACCCCAAAATAGACACATAATAGGAGCACACACAGGTTCTCGAGGACAGGAACAGACTACCAAAAGCAGAAAAAATAATAATACACACAGTGCATAAAAAAACAAAAATATCAGAAATATTAATCCTAAGAAACCTACACTACATGAAATTATTTCTACCTATGAAACCTACTCCCTGCCTACTACCCACCCTACTACTGCAACTATCAAATCCCATCATCACACCCTTCATCAATCCCCATCTATTAACCCCCCTCCACCCAAAAACAAAATCCCAAACAACACACCACACCATCCGGTCACCCCTATTATCTCACCTTCCACAACCCCTTCCAAAGACACTCTCTCAACTCTCCACCCTACTCAAAATGTATCTCATTTTTCACCACCGTCTAAACCACCACAACCACCGACGCCACCATTACCCACGCCACATCACAGAAAACAACCAACACTTTCCATGCCACCTCAGTCATACACAAACTGTGATGATCCAAAAGGTCATCACTTGTTTTAAAACAAAATTTACCTATTCTGAGGCCTTGAAAACCTCATTTAGAGCCACCTTAATTTGCATGCGTAGTTCAAGCGCATAGCAAGAAAGCTTAAATATGATAATATGTGAAAAACGATAAGTTTTGATTATAAAATGAACTAATTTGACTCCGGTCAACGTTTTGGGTAAACGGATACGGACCCATGATTTGACGGTCTCGAAGAGTCTGTAGAAAAATATGGGACTCGGGCGTATGCCCGGAATCAAATTCCGAGGTCCCAAGCCCGAGAAATGAATTTTTAAAGGAAATTGTTTTTTGGAATTGTTTAAAGAAATTTGAAATGAAATTTGATTCAAACACGATGGTATCGGGCCCGTATTTTTGTTCCGGCACCCGGTAAAGGTCTTATATATGATTTAGGATATTTTTGTGGAATTTGGTGAAAAACGGATGTCACATGACGTGATTCAGACTTAAATTGCAAAATTTATGTTTAAAGAAGTTTTGAGGAAATTTCATTGATCTCGATAATTAATTTGATGTTCATGAGGTTATTTTGATGATTTGATTACACGAGTAAGTCCATATGATGTTTTTGAGTTAGTATGACATTTGGTTTGGAGCCCCGAGAGCTCGAGTGAGTTTCGGGATGGTTTTTTTACACTTAGGAAAAAGTTGCAGATTCAGAGAAGTTGCAGGTCTCTGAAGCCAGGTCTCGCGGTCCGCGGTGGAAGCTTCGCGGCCGCAGTGGGGACTCTGCAACTGCGTTGGGATTTGTGCGGTCCGCAGTGAGCAAGGCCAAGCCTTCACGGCCGCGCTCGATTTCTTGCGGTCCATGGTGGAGCTCCGTGGTCGCAGTTTTTTTTACGCGGTCCGTGGAAGGGTCTGAAAGGAGTATATTTAAACGGACTTTTCAGTTATTTTTCATTTTTCAAAACCCCAAAAATATAAGAGGCGATTTTTGAAACAACCTTTCTTCTCCAAATAAATTGTAAGTCGTTTTAACTAGTTTCCTTCAATCATTAACATCTTTTAACATGATTTCAACTTAAAATTAAGATTTTCATGGGAGAAATTGGGTGGTTTGGGTAGAACCTAGGTTTTTCAAAAATTGGGGATTTGGACCTTGATTTGAGGTCTGATTTCAAGACAAATCATATATTTGGGTTCATGGGGGAATGAGTAATCGGGTTTTGGTTCGACCCTTAGGTTTTGACCATGTGGGCTCGTGGGAGATTTTTTACTTTTTTGGTAAAACTTTGGAAAAATCATTTTCATGCATTGGGGTTGATTCATTTAGCGTTTATTGAAGTAATTAAGTAATTTGTGACTAGATACGAGCGAGTTGGCGGTGGAATCAAGGGGTAAAGCTATAATTGAACCTTGAGTTGTGTTCGTGGCATCGAGTTAAGTGTTTGGTCTAACCTTAGCTTGAGGGATTAGGAGTTGTGTCCTATTTGCTATTTGTTTCTTGTTGAATACGATGTATAGGCATGGTGACGAGTATCTATGCGTTGGTGTCAAGCATGACCGTGAGTCTTATATTATGATTTTCATGATCTCGTTGTATTATTCATGCCTTGGTGAAGATTTCTATTTGTTGTGTAAAGTTGTGGAAAGAATTGTGACCTATGGAAATTGAGGAGTGTTGGCTCCAGTTGTATAACGAATTATGAAAGTATAAGTGATAATCGATACTCTAGAGCATTGGCTCGAGTTGTGAAGTGAATTGTGAAGTAAAAGTAAGAAAGAGGAGAGATCATTATGTTGCCCCGTTGCCGGGCTATTGTTGAGTTGAGGTTCCCTTGCATTGTGTTCTTAATTGATATTACAGACGCTTAGGTTGATGATTCTTTGTGTTAGATGTTGAAACTAGTTGAGTTATAGTTGAGATAGTTAGGTATTGTAACAAGTTCGGTTATAACTGTGGTAGTTAGCTGTTGTAACAAGTTTGGTTATAGCTGTGGTAGTTAGATGTTGGAACAAGTTTGGTTATAGCTGAGGTAGTTAGGTGTTGTAACAAGTTTGGTTATAGCTGTGATAGTTAGATGTTGGAACAAGTTTGGTTATAGCTGAGGTAGTTAGGTGTCGGAATGAGGTTGGTTATAGCTGAGGTGGTTAGATATCGTAACAAGTTTGGTTATAGCTGCTTCTCCCTTGTCGGGACGTATTTACTTATGTTGTCGAATCCCTTGCCGGGATAGTGTAGACCTTATTGATCCCTTGTCGGGACTCTCGTTATAATTGTAAATATTATATATGGATCGGGTTGCACGCCGCAACAATATTATAAATGGGAGCGGGTGGTACGTCTACCACAAGATATGATGAAATGGGAGCGGGTGGTACGCCTACCACAAGATATAATGAAATGGGAGCGAGTGGTACGCCTACCACAAGATGTGAAAAGAAAGTGAAATCTACCTTTGTTTTCCTTACTCTCGTTAGTGGTTGGATTTTGATTCCTTTATAGTTCTTTTGATAATCTGTTCTTACCTGTTATTACCCGAAACATGTTTCCCCCTCCCATCTTTACTTGTTTATTTCTGCTTTACTTACTGTTGTATATCATATAACAACACAAGTTTATTTGGTAGTCTAGTCCTAGCCTCGTCACTACTTCGCCGAGGTTAGGCTAGGAACTTGCCAGCACATGGGGTCGGTTGTGCTGATACTATACTCTGCACTCTTTTGTGCAGACCCCAGTCTTGTGGACTTCGGACCGCAGTGAGATTGCTGATTCTTGATCATCAGGAGACCCGAGATAGTCCTACAGGCGTCCGCAGGTATTGGTGTCTCCTTCTATCTACTATTCCTATTTCTTTCTTGCATTTCTAAAGACAGTGTTGTATTTATTCCTTTCAGACCCTTTATTTGTAGTATTCTTAGACCGTCTGTGAAACTGTGACACCAGTTCTGCGTAGTCGTGACTCAAACAGCTGTATTGGATATTCATGTTTAGATAGCTTATTGTTTCTTTCTTCCGCTTGTGTTAAATTCCGCTGTTTAAATGTTATTATTTCGAAATTGTTAATGAATATAAAATGGGTAAAAAGGTAAATTGTGCAATCAATTGGCTTGCCTAGCTTGTACTAATAGGTGCCATCACGACTCCCGAGGGTGGGAATCCGGGTCGTGACACAAACAACCAATTACTTCGTCCAAACAATAGTTATTCCGGTGCCAGTTCCAATAGTACCACAGACCCCAGTCATGCAACACCCACCACCAACCCAATGGTTGGATGTAGTGGCACTACTAAAACATGCCCAATTCTTCTTGGACAACATACAGGATCTCATCGACAAGCTATAGGATTGGGGATCCCACACGGAAATACGAAAGGAAACGATGCAAAATCTAGAAGTAGCAGCGTTGGAGATGGTCAATCACCTGACCACATCCACTCAATAACCGCCATTTTTCAAGGCTATGATCACATCCAAATTCACACCTCAATAGAGGTATGTAACAGCCATTTGTAATAATAAAACTCGACTAAGAGTGGGGGTCGAACCCGTAGGGAGCTAAGATGGGAGCTAGGTGTATATATTCGAAATGAGCAAGTGAAGTATCTAGATTGTACTTCTACACAAATATTTGTTTTCTATTTCTAATTTTACGCTAAAGGATGCAAAATAAAGAAAGAAGACTGGAGATAATTATTTTTGAGGTTTTTCCAAATTGATAAAAACAACTAGGGTTGTGACTATTACCTAGGTATTTTCCTGATGGGATAAAGACTTTAATACTTATTTTATTAATTGGGTATATTATAGCTATCAACTCTAAATTACCCCTCAATACCTCTCGGTCAGAGAGCGGTTTTGCCCAATTTGGCTTTCTCAAGATCAAATGGATATCACACAAAACAGTTAATAAAAGCTCAAGTCGGGTTATTACTATTTCTAGGTTGAACCCTTTAATTGGGTTAATCAATCTCTCAATTGACCCAATTCCTTGTTAATTAAGTTATCCTAGACTAGGTCTCTCTTTCTCAAGTAGAGACTAAGTCAAATAGGCATGAACTAATATTTGGAATCATTAATTCCACAATTAAAGCATGAACTAAGCTAAATAACAAATACACAATCATAAACAAACACTAAATTAGATACCCATAAGGTTTATACACTAGGATTGGGTCACAATCCTAGTAAAAATCTAGCTACTCGTACTTGTGTTTGAAGAAAATAGAGGAGAAAGACTAAGTAAACTCATAATGATAGCTTAAAATGATTAAATCTATTGTAAAATACATTAAAGCAAAGTAAACTTCCGAAAATGGTAAAGAAAAACGGTTACAGTAATTGCAGAGGTTCAAACTTGACCTAATTTTGTGAAACTCGTCTATTTATACAAGGCTGAAAATCTCGAACAAAAAAATGTCCCTTGGGAGGTTTTACGGCTGCACAATTCCACGTGCGGTCCACAGATTTCTTCATCTTGGCAGGAAGCGGAGTTGTGTGGCCACATACTTTTGAACTGCGGCCTCGAGGCAATCTTCTACAGTCCGCAAAATTAGGTCCGGCTGCAAGGCACTTCTTCTGCAGCCGCACAATTCTTGTGCGGTCCACAATTCACAGAGACTCCTGGACTTGGTCTTTTTGCACAATCTATGATCTTCAACTCTTATCCTCACTTTGTGGCCGCATAATTCATGTATGGTCCGTAATTTGCACAAATGTCTGCTAAATTTTCCTTCTTTGTTTGCGGCCGCAGGTGGAATTCTACGGTCTGCACTTTCTTCTGCGGCTGCAGAATTCCTCCTGTGGACAGCGCATTTGTGCTTCTGTGCTCTTTGTTTCCTTGTGCCTCGGACTACTCCTTTTTGCGTCAGATTTCATCTTGGGAGATCAAATTCCATCACTCCTGCAATTTTGTACAATTTCATTAGTTTTGGAACACAATTTAATGCTTTTTAACTAAAACAAAAGCTAAAAGGTGCTAATAAGAAGTCAAAATCCTCACTTATCAACTCCCCTAAACTTATGTCTTTTCTTGTCCTCGTTCCCACCTCCAAAAGTTAAGGGTTATTTCAGCGAGTCGAGTGTGAGCCATCTATATATTAGTTGAGACCAAAAATTACTCACACTACTCATGAATTATCAACAAGGCGACAAGTTAAACATTCTTGCACATATAGTTCTAATGTGACATGTGAGCTTCAAGAGTTGACTTTACTCATTAAGGACTCTCGCTCTATCTTGTAGGTCATGGTGGACTCCAAACTCTTCCTCCTCTATTTTTCATTTGCCAAGCTCACTTAAAAAATTAGCACTAAATTCAAAGATTTATGAAAGGTTAACTCATCTCTCTCAAGAGAATGTCACAAGTACGGCTTCAAGTACCATAGGCTTGCCCCTCATGTAGATCACCACTAATCTAAGCTCACTCGGCTCAAAATCAAGTAGGACCTCTTTCGCGATGCAATGAAGGCTTTTGGATTAGGGATTGATACAATATGGGTAAGTGGTTACACCTTTCTTAAGCACTCCATTTTTCATTTCTCGGCTTACACTTCGCCAATTCCTTGAGGAACTTTCTTTTCCTTGGAGACTAGAGAGACTTAACATCACTCTTTCTTGATCATTACATTCATATTTCTCCATATTTGGCATCATTACCTTTCTTTGAATCCCTTCAACTCTTCTACTTATTCACTTTGTTGCATTTTATTTTGTTCTTTTCTTTTCTTTGCCTTTCCTTCTCATCATTTATTTTCTCTTTTTGTACCTTGATACCTTTTTCAACTTCCTCGTCTCTCCCCTAAACTTAAGTTTTAAGCCATTTATTGTACATGAGCGTTAAGAAATGTTCGGGTGCCAAGAGAGGGTCACAACAGAACAGGTAAAGGCTTGTAACATGGTTTTCAAATGTGAAAGGCTAAAGGATCGAAAGGGTTGACTAGGGATGACATTACTGGTAGGCAATAGAAAACTCAAACCGGCCAAGGAAAGCCTACAATCACTTCTCAAGCCAAGGAAAACATAGGATTTCTCCTTAAGACACATTCGGTGCAAGTTATAGACCTTTCACACGGGTACTTGGACTAACAACAAAGAAACTCACCACTCACGCAACTAGATTATTAAAGAGGATAGAGTTGTGGGCCCACAACAACTACATTCAAGTTTGAAAATCACTATGGTTCAATTAAACCATTCGATGGTTTCCAAAGTTAACAAGAGAGTCATAAAGTCACTAACTAGAGCTATTTCTTTCAAAAATCTTATTTTTAACCATGAGCACGTAGTTAAGTGTGTTGATGCCAAATGAAGCATGTTTGACTCTTCGAGTTTGACTCAATTAGGTCTTTTTATTCATTACTACTACTATTATTACCTAAACACAAAATAGACTCATTCCCTTAAGAAGGTTGTCACGCCATCCATCATTGGGATGAGTCATCCGGTTCACGCAACAACTACCTTCAGAAAGAACTATGGCATTAAGAAAACCAAAGGCTCTATCTACTAGAACATAAAAAGAAGCTACTAAATCAAACACTAACTAATAAGGAAACAAACATAAAGAAGCTACAAAGTAAAAACTATTAAAAGAATGACGAATATACATAACGAGAGAAAATAGAGAATATATACATAATGAGAAAAGAGAGAAGAAAATAGTATCAAGTTATTACAAGCCAAATGTCTCAGAATCATCAAATAAGATCGAATAAAATCCCCCCCCCGAATAAAAATATGCATTATCCCCAATGCTTAACAAAATAAGAGTAAAGGAAGGGAAAGAGTGAAGAAAACTTCATATGGCTCCTTGGACATCTCTATGTCCACAACAACGTTACCGACCTCAATCTCATCCAACTAGATCTAATCATCCTCAACTCTAGGAGTGACTAGGTTGGTAAATATCTGACGCAATAAAGTCTGGCTCCTTAGACTGGCCAGTTGGTACCACCTGTGCTGATGGTACTATATGACGTAGGCCTGGATGGTGTATGTCAATAAACATGTCAAAGGGGAGATCTTCGACTGCAGCGAGCTTGGTCACATATCTCCGGAGCTTTCCGTTGACTTCTTGCTAGCCTGGGACTTTCTCATCTTCTTTACTTCTTTTCCCAAGTCTTCGATCATTGACCCATGTTGTACCAAGGTCTCTATGATGGTGTTCTAGTTCTCCAGGAGCTTCTTCAATGTTTCTTCAACTGACGAGGGAATTTGAGGTGCCTGAATAGAAGATTGTGTTGCAACAGTGCTAGATAAGTCAAATAGCTTTACAGTGGTTGTCTGTATCTAGTTGTTGAAGCTCGCCAATGTTTGGGAGACTCGTAGTGTAGAAAGTGGAGCAGTAGGTATGGGTACCGGCTTCAAAGCCGAGCTGGAACCTGTGGTAGGAACTGTAGTGGGAAATGAAAATAGTGGTGGAGTCATAGCTGCGACACTAGAGGAAGGCTCGGCCGAAGTGGATGGGCCATCAATGGCCTCCGCAACTACTATAGCTGGGTCATCAGACTGGCCCGTAGTGGTAGGAGGCTGAACCTTCTTCTTTGGGTTCTTTGCATCCATCAGAGAGTACCAAGAGAAAGTCTTCTTCGACCTCACCTTTGTCTCGTAATCCCTCGACTCTACCCTCGCATCCGTGAGATATTCTGTAATAGTGTTGGGATACGGGTAAGACGAGTCATCTTGCCTAGAAATTATTGATATTTTGACTGACATCACTACACACCCACATTGATAGGGTACCGACCATAATCAAAGCCACTAGAACTGCCTGGGGGATCGGAAGATAAGTCTAGTTCTGGCATGGGTCTAATCTGCTGCAAACAAAGGTTTGCCACCCCTTTGCCTTGAAACTCAGAGTGCTCATGTGAATAGTAACCCTAATGGCAATCCAGGGTGGTGGTGGCCCAGGTGCTACTAGAATCTCTACCAACTAAGGCTGGGCTGCATGGTGGACCAGGTTCTACTAGAATCTCTACCAACCAAGGCTGGGCTGCATGGTGGCCCAGGTGCTACTAGAATCTCTACCAACCAAGGTTGGGCTGCATCCCCCATTTCATACTTTTCTAGATATTCTTTTGGCTCTACATCTTCAAATCCCAAGTATGTGTTCAATGTGTGATGATCAAATTGCACTTTGAGGTATCTCACTTTCGTCACCTTTGTCCCCTTTTTGATATGCGCCACATTGGCATAGAATTCCCGGACAAGGTACTCTTTAGCATCCACCACACTCTAGGTGAACCACATCCACCCCTTACGTTCCTTGAACTGTCTCAGCACTGCCGGGTTATACTTCTCCAGATCTTTCAACTGAAACTGCCACTCAAGAGTAAGAGACCTCACTGCCCACCATTCACAGAAGCTGGTAAAGGCGACTAAGATGACAAACCGGTCCTCCCAGGCCTCTTTCTTCTTCATTTTTTCAAGGCCAACAACTATAGCATCTCCCTCGCCGCCATCATCGGGGATGTCCTGAACTAATGTCTCTGGTGCCTCAGGGGCAGGTGTAGTAGATGGCTCAGAAGCTTAACTAGCACTTTCCAAGCCCTTGGAAGTGCTATGAGATGTGGATGACTTGTCCCTAAGTTGATACCTCCCTGTAGGCCTTGACTGGATAGCCGGCTGCGAGATTGAATTGTCCTCTGATGCTTCCCTAGATGGGACATAAGAGCTGGTCTCAAAAAGGTCTGCACCTCTCCCTCTACCGGTTGTAGGTTTCTTTGTGATTGTTCTTTATTGGCTGAGGGGTAAGGCACTCTTTCCTCGACCCCTGGAAGGTTCACCCTTCCCTTTCGAAGTGTCGCCTTTACCTCTAGATCGAACCATTTTCTATACCAAGCAAAGGCGTTTATTAGTTACAATTCAAGTTCAGACATACAATGAGATATGTAAGGACACACCAGAAGACATAGTGAGGAAAAAAGTTGAAACTTACTTGTAGGATAAGTATCTAGGGTTCGCACATTTTTCTTTGCAGCCACAGATTGGGCCTTGTGGACCGCATAATTCTCTATTGCGACCATAGGTGTGAATGCGGTTTGCACATTTTTCCTTGCGGCTGCAACTCACAAACCAAAAATATGCCAACTCTCTGATGACAGAGAATTGGCTGATGTGCGGCCGCAACCTGATTTCTGTAGTTCGCACAATTTGTCTTGAGGCCGCACATGTGTGTCACAAATTTGTAACTCTCTTATAACAAGATAAATGCAGTTCTACAGTCGCGATGGGATTTCTGTGGTCCGCACAATTTTCCTTGCGGCCGCAGACCCATTCATTACTAAAGTTGCCCTAGACTCAACTTCTGCAGACCGCACAAATTTCTTGCGGCCGCAAAAATCAAACAACTACAAACAGATTAGTACGACTTACTAGGTTTTGCAATTTTTGTGCAATTTGTGACATGGAAACAACATAAAAGCATGAAAACATGTTTTCCCAGTCCCCAATAAGCAAGTATTAGATAACCCACTACATATTTACCCCCACATGGTTGTACAATTGAGTTCTACTAATAAATGACCTAAAACTAATTAAAAAGCTATAAATTAAACTAAAAATGCAAAAATCTAACAAGGAATTTAAGCATACCAAGTGTGAATGAGTGTAAGGGATGAGTGATCAACAATTTCTAGTCATGTGGGCAGATGAGTCACCAAGAGATTTCAATGTTAGTGGTGTGTATGTGCTCAGAGAGGGAAAAGTGTAACAGTAGCCCTAGCCCTTTTATTCATACTCATTGATTGTCTAAGGGAAGGAGGAGCGAGTGCGGCTGCAAAATTTCAATTACGTACTGCACTCTATTACATTGTGAGCTTAAACCATCATTTTGTCTGCGGTCCGCAGATCCCTTGTTGTGGACCGCAGATTTTCTGTTAAGGCCGCAGATCGACCATTTTTCTAACAGACCAACTTCAGAGAGTTGTCATTTTCCATCCTCCATTTGTGCGGTCCACAAGTTAATTGTGTGGCTGCAGAGCACCTTTGTTGCAGCAACCATAATTGTGCGGTCCGCACAATGTAACTGCGGTCTGCAATTCTTTCAACACTTAACCAGATTTCTGTCCACAATTCCTGTAAGACACACTCATCCCTGCAGCACACTTCAAATCAAGTTAGAACAAAAATAACACCTAACTACAAAAGAAACAAAGAAAAGAAAAATAAACACGGGTTGCCTCCCAAGAAGCATCTGATTTAACGTTGCGACACAATGCAAATACCATCAATTGAAATGAATGACTGCCACGACGTGGCCATCTCTAAATTTCCCAAATAGTGCTTCACTCAGTGAGCATTGACTCAGAATACCTTATTGTTTTTGTTCTTCAAGTCCAATGCACCAAAGGGTCTCATACCAATAACTTCAAAAGGGCCACTCCATTTAGACTTTCACTTCCCGGGAAACATCCTCAACCGTGAGTTGAACAACAAAACAAGATCATCCACCTTGAATTCTTTGTTCCAAATGTATTTGTCATGAAGATATTTCATCTTTTCTATATATAAGGACAAACTTGAATATGCATGGTACCAGAATCCATCCAACTCATTCAAATGTGTAGCCCTAAAATTAGAAGCTACATCCCAATCAAGATTCAACTTCTTAAAATCCAGATGGCTTTGTTCTCAAGTTTCACTGGAAGATGACAAGCTTTTCCGAACACCAACTGGTATGGAGATATTCCGATAGGTGTTTTGTAAGCCGTCTGATAAGCTCATAATGCATCATCAATCTTCTTGGACCAATCCATCCGATTAGCATTCACTCTTTTGGACAAAATACTCTTTATCTCCTGGTTAGAGACTTCCACTTGACCGCTAGCTTGTTGATGATAGGGAGTCATGACTTTATGAGTAACAACATACTTGCTAAGTAAGGTGTCAAAAGCCTTGTTGCAAAATTGTGACCCACCATCACTTATAATAGCTCATGGAGTACCAAACTTTGTGAAAATATTCTTCTTCGAAAATTCCACCACACTTCTCGCCTCATTGTTGGGTAGAGCAACGGCCTCACTCCAATTAGACACATAATCAACCACGGCCAAGATATAGATGTTTCTACAAGAACTCACAAAAGGACCCATGAAGTCAGTACCCCACTCATGGAAAATATCAATCTCCAAATTGGTGGTGAGGAAAATTTATTTTTCTTTGAGATTCCACCAGTTCTTTGACATTCATCACATCTCTTCATTAAATCACTTGCATCATTGTAAAGAGTGGGCCAATAGAAACCGCAACTTAGCACTTTGGCCATCTTTCTTGCTCCACAATGGTAACCACTATATGCCGAAGAATGACAAGTCCAAAGAATTTCACATTGCTCTACTTCCGGTACACATCTTCTAATCACCCCATCCATAAAAATCCAGAAAAGGTATGGTTAATCCCAATAATAATCTTGATAATCTCGTTTGAGATTCTTCATTTGATTTAAAGAGAACTCATCTGGGATGATACCACACACAAGGAAAGTTTCTAGATCCGTGAACCATGGAACCTCTTTCATTGAAATAGCTAAAATTTGCTCATCGGGGAAGGAGTCATTGGTTTCAAGGCCATCATGCGGTCTCCCCTCCTCCTCCAAACGAGACAAGTGGTCCGCCACTTGGTTTTCACTTCCTTTTCTATCTTGGATGTCAATATAAAACTCTTGTAACAAAAGCACCCATCTCATCAATCGAGCTTTGGAATCTTTCTTACTCGTAAGATAACAAAGTTCCGCACGATCCGTGTGGAAAATGACCTTTGCACCCATCAAGTACGGGCAAAACTTCTCAATTTCTAACACAATCGAAATGAGCTCTTTCTCCGTAACGGTGTAGTTGACTTGGTCACTATTCATGGTCTTACTAGCATAATAGACCGAGTGAAAAATCTTGTTGACGCATTGTCCCAAAACAGCCTCAACCGCTACATCGCTTACATCACGCATGAGTTCAAAAGGGACACTCCAATTTGGAGCGGTGATGATGAGAGTAGTTGTCAACTTGAACTTTAACAATTCAAAAGCTCTCATGCAATCATCACTGAAGTTAAACTTAGTATCTTTCTCCAGAAGCTTGCACAAAGGGTTCACCACCTTAGAGAAATCTTTGATGAAACACCTATAAAACGTCGCATGGCCTAAGAAACTTTGCACACCCTTCACCGAAGTTGGAGGTGGAAGTTTACAAAATAACCTCAATCTTTTCCTTGTCAACTTCAATACCATTCTTTGAGATTTTGTGGCCAAGGGCAATGCCTTCCTCGACCATGAAATAACACTTCTCCCAATTGAGCACTAAATTTGTTTCCTCACATCTTGCCAATACTTCATCTAAATTTGCAAGAAAATCATCAAAAGAATATTTAACCACCGAGAAGTCATCCATGAAAACATCGTTGGTGCATTGCACAAACCAATGGCATCCGCTTGAAGGCGAAAGTACCATAGGGACATGTAAAGGTTGTTTCTCTTGATCCTCTGGAGCAATAAGGATTTGGTTGTAGCCCGAGTACCCATCAAGAAAGCAATAGAAAGCACGACCGGACAACCTATCAAGCATTTGTTCTTGTGACTTTTTTGAGCTTGCGATAGTCCATGCATACTCTTCAAACGATCATTGTTCTTGTAGGAATCAACTCATCTTTGTCATTGGTGACCAACATCATGCCCACCTTCTTTGGGACACATTGAACCAGAGCAGTCCACGAACTATCAGAATTGGGGTAGACAACGTCGGTATCCAATCACTTGATAATCTCCTTTTTGACAACTTCTAGCATAGCCTCATTGAGTCTCCTTTGATGTTCAATAGATGGTTTGGTGTCTTCCTCCAAGTTGATCTTATGCATGCAAAATGCGGTGCTTATCCCCCGGATATCCACCCAATAGCCTTCTTCCTCTTTTATAGACCGCCAATGTAGAATCTACCAGCACGTCTGTTAAACAAGAGGAAAGAATAACCAGTAAAGTAGAACTAGGGCCAAGAAATTCATACCGAAGATGTGGAGTCAATGGCTTCAATTCCAAGGTAGGAGGCTTTTCAATGGAAGGCTTTGTAGGAGGAGTTGTCCTATTTTCATGACCCAAAGATAGTTTCCAGGGTGCATAATTATACGACCCCAATCCTTGCAAAGAGTTCACACATTCCATGAAGCCATTCATCTCGTCATCATCAAAGTTGATCAAGATCGCCTCCAACATATCACTAACATTAATTGTGGCACTTGTATCATCAACAATAACATCAGTCACCAAGTCCACAAAATACCACACTTCATTGCTATTTGGTTGCCGCATGGATTTACACACATGGAAAACTACTTGTTCATCACCCACCCAGAAGGTAAGTTCTTCAGTTTCCACATCACAAAGAGCCTTCCCTCTAGCAGGAAAGGTCTTCCAAGAATAATCGGCACCTCATAATCAACTTCACAATCAAGAATTACAAAATCCGCTGGAAGAATAAATTTATCAACATGAACCAATACATCTTCAATCACTCCCAAAGGTCTCTTCATAGTACGATCGACCATTTGCAATCTCATGGAGGTGGATCTTGGTTTCCCAAATCCCAAGGTCTTGAAAACCGAATAGGGCATCAAATTGATACTTTCCCATAATTTCAAATAGCTTTACCAAACTCGGCACTTCCAATTATACAAGGAATCATGAAAGCATCGGGATCCTCCAATTTATGAGCCATTGAATGCACAATTGCACTCACTTGATGAGTGACTTTGATAGTTTCAAAATTCATAGATCGCTTCTTTGTCACAAGATCCTTCATGAACTTTGTATATCTAGGCATTTGTTCCAAGTCTTCAACTAATGGCACATTGATTGAGAGACTCTTCATCATTTGAATAAACTTGTTGAATTGGTTTTCACCATTTTGCTTGGAAAGTCTTTGAGGGTATGGAATTGGTGGCTTAGGCAATGGTGTCTTTGCCCATTGCACTACCGGTTCTGGTGTGTCGATAGTGTGATCCCTAAACGGGTTCACCTCCTCTTTATTCTCTTCCACACTATCATCAATATCAATCTGAACCTCGTCATTAGATTGCTCTACATTGTTCGAGATCTCCTCTTCTTGTACCACTTGCTCTTCATCCACAAGTTGCCTTTGGCTTGAGGTACGTGCATTCCAACCTCTTCTGCTTCTTGTAGTTACGATCATGCCATGACCCGTGTTGTTACCACCCTTTAGGTTTACCACTATGTCGCTTGGTAGTGCCCCCTTAGGACGAATATTTAGAGCTTGAGAGACTTTCCCCATTTGAACTTCTAAGTTGTGGATGGATGTGTTGTGTGAGGCAAGTTGGGCATCCGAATCAACATTCTTTTCCATCATTTGCTTGAACATATTCGCAATATGATCCATTTCATTGTTGGAATAACTTGGACCATGGGAAGGATAAGGAGGCAGTTTGCTCTATTGTTGATACATCACGGGTCTTTGAAAACCGACCCCCGATTGCCTTGATTGTTAATCTATCCGCCTTGATTGTAACCCCCCCTTTGAAAACCGACCCCCAATTACCTTGATTGTTGTTATTATTTCAATTCCCTTGATTGTTGCCACCACTCCAATTTCCTTGGTTGTTAGAATTCCAATTTCCTTGGAAGTTGTTTCTTTGCCCTTGAAAGTAGTTCACATATTGCACCTCCTCTTGCACATAATTCTACACTCGATGTTGCACTTGCGGACCCTTGGTCCTTTTTTTGTTCACCATCATGTTCACTACATTTATGGAATTGACTTGCTTAGGACTTTGCACTTGTGGAAGTTGAGCCTTTGCTAATTGATTCATGGTGGTAATCAATTCGGCAATGGCTTTCCCATGGTCATGCAACTCTTTATGAAGGTGGATCACATTCGGATCACCTTTGGAACATTAGCCTGGGATTGCCATGCCGATGATGTTTCTGCCATTTCATCTAAAATCTCACACTCCTCCACATAGGGCGTAGTCATAAAATTCCCACCGGCAAGTTGATTCACTACACATTGGTTGGTTGTGTTAATCCCATGATAGAAAGTTTGTTGAATTATATTCTCCGTCATATCGTTGTTAGGACATTCTTTAACTATTGTTCTATATCATTCCCATATCTCATGTAATGGTTCATTTGGCTCTTGCTTCAATACTAGAATCTCATCACGAAGTGTAGCCATGTGTCCCGGAGAGAAGAACTTAGAGATAAACTTCTCCGCCAACTCATCCTAAGTGTGATTGGAATGGTTCGACAAACGTTCCAACCAATCTAGAGCTTTCCCCCATAGAGAGAAGGGAAAAATCCTTAGCCTCAATGCATCCTCAGAAACATTTGTTTGTTTGCTCCCCCAACAACTATCCATAAACACCGTCAAATGTTGTATGCATTTTGACTTGGAGCACCGGTGAAGAAACCTCGTTGCTCTAGCAAAGTAAGCATCACATTGGTGATTTGAAAGTTGCTCGCCCTAATACAGGAAAGGACTATTGCACTTGCATATCCTTCATTGGATAACACCCGGTATGGAGCCGCTCGTGGTGGATGTGGGGGGGGGGAATTATCATGAGGGCATGCGGCCTCTTCTATTGACTTGAGGTTCAAGAGGAACCTCATCAACTTACTCATCCTCGACATCTACATCTCCCAAAGTAATATTTCTGAGCTTATTGTTTTCCATGGTTGTACCTACGATTTCTCAAACAAGTTAGTAATACGGAAGAAAAAGAAGATATTCCAAAACCACATCCAAATATATAGATAAAACTATTTTTAACTCTAGGCAACGACGCCAAAAATTTATCACATCCAAATGCACACCTCAATAGATATATGCAATGGTTTTGCAATAATAAAACTCAACTAAGAGCCGGGGTAGAATCCGCAGGGAGCTAAGATGGGAGCTAGGAGTATATATACGAAATGAGCAAGTGAAGTATCTAGATTGCACTTCAACACAAAGATTTATTTTCTATTTCTAATTTTACTCTAAAGGTTGCAAAATAATGAAAGAAGACTAGAGATAATTGTTTTTGAGGTTTTTCCAAAATAATAAAAAGCCTAAGGCTGTGACCATTACCTAAGTTTTTGCCTGATGAGATAAAGACTTTAATGCTTGTTTTATTGATGGATGTGTATTATATCTATCAACTCTAAATTACCCACTCAATACCTCTCGGTCAGAGAGTGGTTTTGCCTAATTTGGTTTTCTGATAACTAGGTATTATGGTTCAATTTACACTCTTTCTTACTTGAGTTTTGATTAAAAATGTATACAAAATAGTTCCAAAGGCTTACATGTTGTACTTGTTTGCAGGGTTTGGTCAAAAAGCTGACAATTAGCCAAAACCAGCTAAAAAAGGAGTGAACCATGCACAAGTACCAAGAACAAGTCTAAGCACAATGCAACAGGTCCACTGCGGCCACACTCCATTTAGTGTGGTCCGCAGTGAGGAGATTCAGAGAGGTGCTTATTTCAGAAACTCAAGCAATGCGACCGCAAAGCAATTTGTGCGGACCACAATGGACTCACCGTGGCCACACTCGATATTTTGCGGTCCGCAATGATGGAGTTCAGAGATTGGACTTTGGGGAATCAATGCTAATGCGGTCCGTGGTCCTTTTTGTGCGGACCACAACAGAAGCCACCGCGGCCGTGGTGCATTTTGTGCGGCCCGCAGTGGTCAAGTTCAGAGGGCAGACTTTAAAGCCCAGAAGCCTCACTGCGGCGCACTCGATTTTGTGCGGTCCGCACTACCCCCGCAGGGGTATTTTTGTCAAGAAAATTCGGCCTAGTATAAATAGTTACTTTTCCCATTTTTAGGTCATCAGTTGTAATCTAACGCTCAGCTGCACTCGCGAACAGGGTTTCTTAACCATTTTGATTAATTTTAGAGTAGTTTTATCATTGAATCTTCAAGTATTAGCTTGTAATTAAATATTATGGATTTTTCTTCATCTATTTATCAGTTTTATTCTATTATCATGAGTAGCTAGACCCATTAGCTAGGGTTGTGGCTCAACCCTAGTGTGGGTATTTGGTGGGTCTTGAGTCTTAAGGCTTGAATGTCTATGGGTGTTTGATATTTGGACTAATTTGTGTTTTCCATGTTAAATTAGTGGTTGCAAACACTAATTTGTGCCTATTTGACTTGGGTTCTTCTTGAAAAAGAGAACTTGAGTCTAGGAAAATTAGTCCAACAAGGAATTGGGGCGTATTCAAGAGATTGATAACCTCAATTAAAGGGTTAAACCTAGAGATAGTAATACCTGACTTGAACCTAAATTGCTTGCACAAATTATCATACCCAATTGGTCTTGAGAAAGTCAATTAGGGTAAATCACTCAAACTACCGAGAGGTATAGAGTGAGAAGTTTAGTGCATTGTAATATCGTAATCCCCAACACGACAACCTTGCCTTAGACTCGAGAACCCGTCAAGTATCCACCTCGGAGAAAGTCACTTCCCTAGTGCCTTCTTAACTATTTAGACAACCTTTCAAGTATCTTACTTTAGCTTAATTTAGTATCCTATTAGCATAAAATTAGAAGTAAAATCAAAAGACCAACTATGATTAGAAGTGCAATTAAGAGCAATTACGCATCTCCAATTTAGATAGGAACCCAATTCCCATTTCTAGCTCCTTGTGAAATTCGATCCCGATCATCTCGGGTAAAAGCTGTTTCGACCACTCTCGCTACTTTGTAGTAGTACAGGGTTGGTTCCCGATCACTTTTTGGCGCCATTGCCGAGGAGCTAACGGTTTTGGCTATCTATCTAAATAGTTTTGTGTATGGTTCTTCTTTCCTTCTGTGTTACTAATTTGCGTGTGTCACAACTTTAGGTACAAAATGGCAGCAAACAACGCACCTCTTGGAGATCTTCCATCGGGGGAGGAGGTAGATGACAATGTTGATGATGAGGTTCTTATTGTACCTCAAGGACAAAGGAGAGGTTGCCAGGTCAATGATAATATTCCAGACCATCCCGCCCACCTCCAAGAGTGGCTCCTCGAGTGTTTCCCAACCAAGGATATGCTAGTGCAATTGTCCCACCCCGGATCCGAGCGGGCAATTTTCAAATTACAAATGTGATGCTGACATTGTTGGAGCGGCATGAGTATTTCACAGGCACTGCCAATCAGAATGCTTACAAACATCTCAATGGTTTCGTGGATACCTGTTGGGGGAGCAAGCAAACTAATGTGTCGGAGGATGCACTTCGGTTGAGACTATTCCCTTTCTCACTTAGAGGGAAGGCATTGGATTGGCTTGAGCGACTTCCCAACCATTCCATCACTACTTAGGATGAGTTGGCGGATAAGTTCATTGCAAAGTTTTTCTCACCGGGGCACATGGCAGCATTGAGGGATGAGATCTTAGCTTTCAAGCAGGAGCCCACCAAACCACTACATGAGATTTGGGAGCGATATAGAACCATGGTAAAGGAATGCCCTAATAATGATATGACTGAGGCAATGATTCAACAAACTTTCTACCGGGGAATTAACACAACAAACCAGTGCATAGTGAACCAACTTGCTGGGGGCAATTTCATGAAGTTGTCTTATGATGAGGCTTGTGACATTTTTGATGAGATGGCTGACACGTCCTCCACTTGGCAAAGTAAAGCCAATGTGCCACAGGGTGACCACACGGTCACTCACTTGCATAATGAGCTACATGACCATAGGCAAGCTATAGCAGAGCTGACAACTACAATGAACCAGCTAGCAAAGGCACAGTTACAACAGGTTCAAAATCCGCACCAAGTAAATGCTATGGAGGGTGTCAACATGCTAGTGAACAAAAGAAGACAAAGAGGTCAACAAAACCAAGGGAGTTCGGATCAATTTGACAATGATTGTGGTGGATTCCAAGATGATGGTTATGATGGGCAGAATGAAGAGGTGCAATACGTGAACAACTATCAAGGCCAAAGGGGCAATTCTTCCAACCAACAACAATGGAGACCCCAAGGAAATTGGGGCAATCAACAACAACAAGGAAATAGTAATTGGGGGAACAACAACCAAAATTCCAATTGGGACAATCAAAACAATCAGGGTAATTGGAATGGCAACAACAACAACTGGGGTGGTAACAACAATCATGGTGGTTGGAATAATGGCAATCAAGGAAATCGGGGGAAAGGCTTTCAAAGGACCCCAATGTATCAACAACCAAACAATCCACCCCCATTTCCATCCCAAGGTCCTAGTTCTTCCAACAATGAAATGGGGAGAATTGAAATGATGTTTGAACAGATGATGAAAGAATGTGGAGTCTAATGCTTAGTTGGCTTCCCACAATACTTCGATCAGAAACTTGGAGGTTCAATTAGGCCGAATCTCACAATCCTTGAATACGCATCCTAAGAGGGCTCTACCAAGTGATACGGTAGTTAACCCGAAGGGTGGGAACAATCATGTTATGGAATTAACTACAAGGAGTGGACGAGGCGGTGATGGGAATGCCTCCAAACAAAAACAAATTTTGAGTGATGAAGTTGAGTTGCAAGAAGATGAGATTCCTTTGGTGGTTGAAAATGTGATTGATGAGAACGTGAATGAGGAAGTGAGGATTGATATTCAAGAGGCCGAGGTAGAGACTCAGAATGACGTGAACCCGTCTAGGAAACACGTAATAGACATGTCAGAAATGGTTATGCCTAAAGCCAAGGTTCCTTTGCCAAGGCCACCTCCACTTTATACTCAAAGGCTCGCAAAGCAGAAAAATGAGAATTAGTTTAAAAATTTTATTGACATGATGAAGATCTTATCCATTAATGTGCCTTTGGTGGAGGCTCTAGAACAAATGTCAGGCTATGCTAAATTCATAAAGGACTTTGTGACAAAGAAAAGATCCATGGATTGTGAAACTATTAAGATGACCCATCAAGTTAGTGAAATAGTGCACTCAATGGCCCCGAAGCTAGAAGATCTCGGTGCTTTCACCATTCCTTGCACCATTGGGAGTGCGGACTTTGCAAAAGCTCTATGTGATTTGGGGGCAAGTATCAACTTGATGCCCTACTCAGTTTTCAAGACTTTGGGTATTGGGCAACCGAGACCGACTTTCATGAGATTGCAAATGGCGGATAGAACTATGAAGAGACCATTAGGTATTATTAATAATGTTCTTGTCCGGGTGGACAAATTTATCTTGCCAGCTAATTTTGTGATCTTGGATTGTGAGGTAGATTATGAAGTTCCAATCATATTGGGAAGACCTTTCCTTGCTACTGGGAATGCCTTAGTTGATGTGGAAGCAGGGGAACTCACCTTCCGGGTGGGTGATGAGAAAGTAGTCTTTCATGTGTGCAAGTCAATGAAGCAGCCCAACAGTTCTGAGGTGTGCTCTTTTGTGGACCTAGTCACAACAGTGATAGTTGATGATACCAGTGCAATGATCAATGTAGAGGACCCTTTAGAGGCAGTATTGTTGAATCTTGATGTAAATGAGGATAAAGGCCGAGTGGAGTGCGTGAATGCTTTACATGGAATGAGCTCTTACTCTTATGAGCCTATGAAACTCTCTTTAGATCTTGAGAATAGGAAGACTCCACCAACAAAACCTTCAATCAAGGAACCTCCAGTGTTGGAGTTGAAGTCGTTGCCTCTACACCTCAGGTATGAGTTCTTAGGCCCTAGTTCAACTTTGCTAGTTATTCTTTCCTCTTGTCTTACTAACATGCAGATTGGTGCCACATTGGTGATTCAAAAGAAAAAGAAGGCAATTGGATGGACCTTAGCTGATATTCGAGGGATAAGCCCCACATTCTATATGCATAAGATTATTCTGGAAGATGATGCAAAGCCCTACTTGGAACATCAAAGGAGGTTGAATGAGGCAATGCAAGAAGTTGTGAAAAAGGAGGTGATCAAGTGGTTGGATGCCAGAGTTATGTACCCCATCTCTGATAGCTCTTGGACTTTGCCGGTACAATGTGTACCGAAGAATGGTGGCATGACCGTGGTTGCAAATTCACAAAATGAGTTGATTCCTACCAGGATCGTCATCGAGTGGATGGTATGAATGGACTACCGCAAATTGAATAAAGTGACCCGCAAGGATCACTTTCCATTGCCTTTTCTTGATCAGATGTTAGATCGACTTGCTGGGTGTGCCTTCTACTGTTTCTTGGATGGGTATTCTGGATACAACCAAATCTTGATTGCTCCAAAAGATTAGGAGAAGACCACATTCATTTGTCCATATGGAACCTTTGCCTTTTCTAGAATGCCTTTGGGGTTGTGTAATGCACCGGCTACATTTCAGCAGTGTATGATGGCCATATTCATCGACATGGTGGAAGATATTTTGGAGGTATTCATGGACGACTTTAGTGTTGTGGGTGATTCGTTTGAGGAATGCTTGAAAAATCTTGATAGAGTGTTGGCCCGTTGTGAAGAAACCAATCTTGTTCTTAATTGAGAGAAATGCCACTTCATGGTGAAAGAGGGCATAGTTCTTGGGCATAAATTTCAAAGCATGGTATAGAGGTGGACAAAGCAAAAATTGATATGATTTCACTGCTCCTTCCCCCTACCTCTGTCAAGGGAGTTAGAAGTTTTCTTGGGCATGCGGGGTTCTACCGGAGATTTATCAAAGACTTTTCGAATGTAGTGAATCCCTTATGCAAGTTATTGGAAAAAGATGCCAAGTTCGTGTTCGGAGAGATATGTATGAAAGCCTTTGAACTTCTCAAGCACAAGTTGACCACCACTCCTATTATCACCGCACCCAATTGGAGCTTGCCTTTTGAGCTAATGTGTGATGCGAGCGATATTGCAGTTGGGGCGGTTTTGGGTCAAAGAGTGAACAAAATGTTTCATCCGGTGTACGCGAGCAAGACAATGAATGATGCTCAAGTGAACTACATGGTGACCGAGAAAGAGCTTTTGGCTATTGTGTTCGCAATGGAGAAATTTCGCCCGTATCTTATGGGTGCCAAGGTCATAGTTCATACTGATCATGCCGCACTCTGGTACTTGATGACGAAGAAGGATTCCAAATCTAGACTGATGCAATGGGTCTTGTTACTTCAAGAGTTTGATTTGGAGATTGTGGACTGGAAAGGTAGTGAAAACCAAGTAGTGGACCACTTGTCCCGCTTGGAGGAGGAGGGGAGGCATCGTGATGGCCTAGAGATCAATGATTCATTTCCCGATGAGCAACTCCTTTTATTGTCGGTGAATGGTATGACATGGTTCGTGGACGTTGTTAATTTCTTTGTGACTGGTATAATCCCGTGTGAGCTCTCTTCTGACCAAAGGAAGAAGCTCAAACGGGATAGTTTGGATTTCTATTTGGATGAGCCATACTTGTTCAAGATTTGCACGGATGGTGTGATCTGAAGGTGTGTCCCGAAGGAGGAGCAATTGAGTATTTTAGAGGCTTGTCATTCCTCTCCCTATGGTGGCCATCATGGCGGGGTGTGGACGGCTTCAAAAGTTCTTAGTTGTGGGTTTTATTGGCCAACTTTGTACAAAGATGCAAGTGAACTTGTGAAGAGGTACGACAAATGTCAAAGAGCAGGTGGAATTTCGAAGAAAGATGAGATGCCTCTCAATACCATTCTTGAAGTTGATATTTTTTATGTATGGGGCATTGATTTTATGGGCCCGTTTGTTAGCTCGTGTGAGAACATATACATTTTGTGGCGGTTGATTATGTTTAAAAGTGGGTTGAAGCCGTGGCTTTACCCAACGATGAGGCCCAGAGTGTTGTTGCGTTTCTCAAGAAGATCATTTTTACAAGGTTTGGCACTCCTCGTGCAATCATAAGTGATGGGGGGTCTCATTTTTGTAATAGAGCTTTTGACATTTTGCTTGTAAAGTACGGTGTCAATCACAAAGTGTCTACTCCTTATCATCCTCAAGCGAGTGGCCAAGTTGAGGTCTCAAACAGGGAAATCAAGAGTGTATTGTCAAAAACGGTCAATGCAAATAGGACCGATTGGTCAAAGAAGTTGGATCATGCTCTATGGGCTTATAGGACTGCTTACAAGACTCCAATTGGTATGTCTCTGTATCGGTTGGTGTTTGGAAAAGCTTGCCATCTATCGGTTGAGCTAGAGCACAAGGCCATGTGGGCTTTGAGGAAGCTGAATCTTGAATGAGATGTGACAGCAAATCTTCATGTGGAGCAGCTTAATGAACTTGATGAATTCTGATTCCATGCCTACTCCAGTTCGTCCTTGTACAAGGACAATATGAATTACCTTCATGATAAATATGTGCGTGGCAAGGAGTTCAAAGTGGGTGATTTGGTTCTCTTGGTCAACTCTTGGTGACGTCTATTTCCGGGAAAGCTTAATTCGAAATGGAGTGGACCTTTTGAAGTGGTGTTTGTGACTCCATTTGGTGCACTTGACTTGAAGAACAAAAATGGGAAGGTTTTTAGAGTTAATGGGCACAGGGTCAAGCACTACCTGGGAAGATTGATGACAACCATGTGGCGGCACAACTTCATCTAAAGTGATTTGATGGTAACCTGCGTCGTGCCACGACGTTAAATCAGGCGCTTCTTGGGAGGTAACCCATGTGTCTTTCTTTTTGTTTTTCTTTGATTTTCTTTGTAGTATAGGATTTGCTTTTGGGCTAACTGGTTGTGAGTTGTTGTAGGATTGTTTTGATTCAGTGCAGGACCAAGTTGGGAAAATGCACACACTCTGAAGTTTGCAATACGGACCGCGATGCATTTTGTGCGGCCACAAAGGCATCAGTGCGGGGGAAAAAATTCAAAGCGGACCGCAGAGTTGAGTGGTACAAAATGAGGAGTCTCTGAAGTTTTCCACCGCGGCCGCATTGCATTTTGTGCTGTCCGTGGTAGACCACTGCGGCCGCATTGCATTTCTTGCGGTCCGCAATGGTCATCTCCCCAGTGCCACTTATTTTTGAGTACCGCGGTGCCATTTTGTGCGGTCCGCAGTGGGTAGGTGAGATGGGTCCCAGTTCCTTTTTCTATAAATAGGACCTGAGGCCCTCATTTTAAATTTTTCGACCCTTTGCACTTAAAAGCTAAAAAATCAATGTTCATCTCATCTAATTGCACGAATTCAACTGCTAAGTCTTGTTAATCAATTTGCATCTCACTTCTGGTAATTTTTAACTTTGCCTTAATTATTGAACTTTGTTATTTTCTTGTAAATTTTATTTTTCTTAGTTTTTTCTTTTTTTTTCCTTCCTATTTTCTTTCAATTCTTATCGTAGGCTTGTTATCATGTTTAAATTAGGACTAAATTAGTTAAAACACTGATTCAACACTTAGGGGATTAATAATAGGTGAAAAATTGGACTAAAAACGTGAAAAATTTGAACCCTAGGTTGGTATTGCTATTAGGTGTTCACCGCGGACCGCGGTGGATTTTGTGCGGTCCCCGGCTCTTCTGTGTGGTCTGCAATGCTATTTTGTGCAGACCGCGGTGGTGAAAGTTCTGAAAGCTGGTGATTGAGGACTGCGGCCGCAATGGATTTTGTACGGTCCACGGTGCCTCAATTCGGACCGCAATGGATTTTGCGCAGTCCGCGGTGCCTAGAATCAGAGAGTGGTTAGTCTGATCCCCACCTCAGTGCAGACTGCGATGCATTTTGTGCAGTCCGCGGTCGCTTCTTTGCGGTCACACTTCATTTTGTGCGGTCCGCAGTCTGCAATTTTGCCTGTCTGCAATATTAATCTGTAATGCTTCACTGAATCTACTGATACTATCAAAGCTTAACTGAATGTTCTTAGCAGATCATGGTGAAATCACGAGGTAGAGGCGATAAATAGAAAAGGAAAGGAGAGTACTCCCGGGGTAGTGGATAAGGCATGATTAGATTTACCCCGCAAGCCCGGCAAAACATCAAAAACACCAGAAGGCTCATAAAGGCTGCTGATAGAGCTATTGACCAATCCGAAAGTGAATATGAGCCTTCCTGGGAGGCATCTGACTCAGACTTCATGCTAGAGTATGTTCCTGACTGGCCGGAGAGGAACAGATTGAGGGATACACGTCCGGGCTCTCCCACTGCCCAAGCATCAGTGCGCATATCTTCTGAGTCCTCTGAGGGCTCAGCTGCAGGCAGTGACAATGAATATTCCACCTCACTTACAGCTTCACTATCTGGGGAGGGGCCCGTAAAAGAAGAAGGAGACGAAGTAGGAGGGGGTGAGCCCCAAGTAGGAGGGGTAGAGAGAACTAGGAACCCGGAGGCATGGCAGGACATGTTCGTGAGTGAAGTGGCCTACCACAAGTTCAGAGAATGGTGGCCCGAGAGGAAGTTAATACCTGAGCAAAAATTCGTCACAGGGGACCTTATGCCTCACAACCCCAATGTGTTAAGGCAGTTCAGAGAGAGAGCAGGCTAGGACTACTTCATAGGCCACGTGGAGGATGCCAACAAACACTTAGTCAAAGAATTCTACACCAATGTTGCCCACATCAAAAAGGGTACCACAGTGACTAATGTGCGGAACTTGAAAGTGAAATTTGATGGAAAAACTATAAATGACTACCTGGGCTTCCCAGAGGAGGATGAGACCTTGTACTTAGACAAGGTAGCTTTGGGGGAGGATGCTTGTCCGTGGCTAGCTGAGTACTTGGAAATCCTAGGTACCACCCTAGCATGGTTGATAGCGGGGGTAAAAATTCTGAGGCAGACCCTTAACTTCGAAGCAAAGGGGTGGGAGACATTTGTTTGTAGCTGGCTAGACCCCACCACTCATGACAACTCCATTCCTATATCCTGGGCTATATTGGTGGCATCGATCATGGCGGGGTACCCGATCAACATCAGGAATGTGATGTCGAGGGTGATTACACGGGTGTTGAACGAAGGTGATAGATCCTACCCCTTCCCTAATTTCCTGACCATGTACTTTGAGGACCTAGATGTGGAGAAGCGGAGATTTGATGTGACAGTGAAAGCAAAGGCACCGTTCTCCTAGTACAGCACCAATGGTCCTGACAACCCAAGGACCCTAAGTGCAAAGACATTACTTCAACTGGCCAGTCTGAAGAGCCAGTAGTTGTAGTGGCTCCTACTCAGCCTCCCTCTACCACTCCAAACATGGCCCCAGGACCTTCACTTCTACAGTTTTGGAGATCCCATCATCCTCAGCATATCCTTTGACTGCCCACCACCCGAGCCAGACCCTTGCTAGTATCAACAGCTGGATGTAGACAACCACTTCTAAGCTGCCTGTAGTATCTACTTCGGTGGCAGCCCAATCAGCGCCCCCTCCGCCATAGGTCCCACAGTCAATGGAGGACACTCTCAAGAAGATCCTAGAGAACCAGAAATTGATCATGGATGCTATTGATTCTCATGGAAAGGCATTGAAGGAGCTTGCTAAGGAGGTAAAGAAAATGAGAAAGACTTGTGCTTCAAAGGAGTCGGTGAAGGAGTTAAAGGTGGAGGTGGAGAGGTTGAAGGCCGATCACTTGCCTTTGGATCTTTTATTGCATGACCCGACCCCAGTAGCCCAGCCTCAGCCAGAGCAGGAGACAGATAGGCTACCCAAGAGGAAGAGGATGATTCCTCGTGCTGATGATGCAGTTATAGAGTTGGAGGACCCGTAGGGAGGTTCCTCTAGCCAGCCACAGATTCCAGTACAGGCCCAAGACTCAGTCCAGGCCCAGGTCCCAATGGAGACACAGATTATAGGGAGCCAGTCACAGGTTCCCGAGCAGACCGAGGACTCAGGGACTCAAACTCAGGATCCTATGCAGACGGAGGGCCAATAGGGAGTTTCTTTTTCCTCTCTTTCTTTTCTTGTACTTATTTTGGTGAGTTAGCATTGAGGACAATGCTAGATTTCATTTGAGGGGGTAGCCCTATTTGGATGACTGTATATATGACATTATTTTTTTCTTTATGCTTTTTTTTACCTTTGGTTTGTACATAATTTTATAATTTTATTGTACTTTTCGTACTTTTTACTTTTGGTCTGTATATAAAGTTACGTTCTAATGTATATATTCATCTTACTTTCCAAATTTTTTCCTTTCATAGCTTCTTATTTTATGTTCGTAGTTTCTTTTTTTGAGTTTTTGCAATAAGCCTTTGGTCTTCTTAATGCCACGGTTATTTCCAAAGGTGGAATTTGTGTGAACCGGGTGGCTTGTCCCGATGATGGATGGCATGACAACCATCTTAAGGGATTGAGTCTGTTTCCTTTTCGCTTTTAGTGTAAATAGTAGCTAGTTGGTAAGGGTGCCTCAAGCAAAGCTTCACTTGGGCCTAACACATTTGTCTTTGATCCTATGGTCAAAAATAAATTGTTGTGTATATGATGGTGAAAGTGGTGACCTTGAGACTCTTGTGTTGGCCGATAATCATCAAGTGGTTTTTCGGGACCATTGTGTTGCTCGAATCTTAGCTAAGGTTGTTGCGGGCCCTCGACTCTGTCTCATTAGCAATCTCATAGCTTGTGTGGTGAGATTTGAATTGCAAGTCCAAGTCCCAAGTCATTAGTCTAGAACTTGCCCTGAATGTTTGTCTGGGCGAAATCCTAAGTGTAATTTGACTTGAGATATGATTATAGGCTCTCCTTGATCCGAATGATATCTTGAACACTTCCATATCCTATCAATGATAATATCCCTAGTCAACCCTTTTGAGATATAGACCTTTTTCTTTCAAAAACCACGATACAAGCCTTTGCCCGTTCTAAAAATACCCTCTCTTGGCACCCGATCTTTCCTTAGCACAAGGCAAAAGCATAAGTTTGGAGGGAGAGACGAGGAATGCAACAAAGTGGTGAAAGGTACAAAATGAAGAAAAGGAAAGGCAATGAAAAAGAAAGAAAATCAAAAAGACAAAAAGAATGATCAATGTAGAAAAGAATGAAGGGATTCAATAAAAGTAAAGAGATGAAAGGTGTGGAAAGTTGAGAAAGAAGAAAAAGGTTTGAAATGAACAAGAAAGAGTGACAGTGTGTCTCTCTAACCCCTTAGAAAAAAATTAAATGACTTAAAAAAAGTCTTGAGAATATGTGTCAAAATGAAGCAAAAGAAGTGCTAATGGGAAGATGGAACCCACTTAGACCAAATATTTCCTACCCTGAATCAAAAGCCTTCGCTATATCTCCACAAAAGCCCTATATGATCTTGAGTTGAATGAAGCTTACATTAGTGGTGACTCACATAAGGGGCAAGCTTATGGTACTTAGAGCGGGACTTGTGACCTTTCTTTGAGAGAGATGAGCGTGTTTCCACTATCCTCATTCTGAGTGCTACAATCTAAAAGTGAGGTTTGCTTAGGAAAATTTGAGGATGTGTGAGTTTGGGTTCCACAATGACCAAAGCAGTAGAAAGATTTTCCCTTGATGAGTTGAGTCAATTCTTGATGCTCTTGTGTCGCACTAAATCCATGATGCTTAGAAGGTCGAATGTTGTTAATGATTCATTTGAATTTAGGGCAATTGTTAGTCCCAATTGATGCTAGATGAGGTCACTTTAGGTCAGCTGAATTTTCTTGAATTTACTCTTAAGGGGTGGGTCTTATTTTGTTTGCTTGAGGACAAGCAGAAGCTTAAGTTTGGGGAAGTTGATAACTAGCGATTATGGTTCATTTTACACTCTTTCTTACTTGAGTTTTGATTAAAAATGCATACAAAATAGTCCAAAGGCTTACATGTTGTACTTGTTTGCAGGGTTTGGTCAAAAAGCCGACAATTAGCTAAAACCAGCGCAAAAAAGAGTGAAGCATGCACAAGTACCAAGAACAAGTCCAAGCACAGTACAACAGGTCCATTGCGGCCGCACTCCATTTAGTGCGGTCCGCAGTGAGAAGATTCAGAGAGGTGCTTATTTCAGAAACTCAAGCAATGTGGCCGCAAAGCAATCTGTGAGGACCGCAATGGACTCACCGCGGCCGCACTCGATATTTTGCGGTCCGTAATGATGGAGTTCAAAGAGTTCGACTTTGGGGAATCAATTCCAATGCGGTCCACGGTCCTTTTTGTGTGGACCGCAACAGAAGTCACCGCGACCGCGGTGCATTTTGTGCAGCCCGCAGTGGCCAAATTCAGAGAGCAGAGTTTAAAGCTTAAAAACCTCACTGCGCCCGCACAAGATTTTGGGCGGTCCGCACTACCCCCACAGGGGTATTTTTGTCCAAAAAATTTGGCCTAGTATAAATAATTTCTTTTTCCATTTTTAGGTCATCAGCTGTAATTTAATGCTTGGTTGCGCTCGTGAACAGGGTTTCTTAACCATTTTGAGTAATTTTAGAGTAGTTTTATCATTGAATCTCCAAGTATTAGCTTGTATTTAATTATTATGGGTTTTTCTTCATCTATTTATCAGTGTTCTTCTATTATCATGAGTAGCTAGACCCATTAGCTAGGGTTGTGGCTCAACCCTAGTGTGGGTATTTGATGGGTCTTGAGTGTTAAGGCTTGAATGTCTATGGGTGTTTAATATTTGGACTAATTTGTATTTTCCATGTTGAATTAGTGGTTGCAAACACTAATTTGTGCCTATTTGACTTGGGTTCTTCTTGAGAAAGAGAACTTGAGTCTAGAAAAATTAGTCCAACAAGGAATTGGGGCGTATTCAAGAGATTGATAACCCCAATTAAAGTGTTAAACCTAGAGATAGTAATACCCGACTTGAACCTAAATTGCTTGCAAAAATTATCATACCCAATTGGTCTTGAGAAAGTCAATTAGGGCAAAATCACTCAAACTACCGAGAGGTATAGAGTGAGAAGTTTAGTGCATTGGTTATATCGTAATCCCCAACATGACAATCTTGTCTTAGACTCGAGAACTCGTCAAGTATCCACCTAGAGAAAGTCACTTCCCTAGTGCCTTCTTAACTATTTAGACAACCTTTCAAGTATCTTGCTCTTAGCTTAATTTAGTATCATATTAGCATAAAATCAAAAGTAAAATCAAAGGACCAACTATGATTAGAAGTGCAATTAAGAGCAATTACGCATCTCCAATTTAGATAGGAACCCAATTCCCATTTTTAGCTCCCTGTGAAATTCGATCCCGACCATCTCGGGTAAAAGCTGCTTCAACCACTCTTGCTACTTTGTAGTAGTGCAGGGTTGGTTCCCGATCACTTTCTCATGTCCAAATGGGTATCACGCAAAACAGTTAATAAAAGATCAAGTCTGGTTATTACTATCTCTAGGTTGAACCCTTTAATTGGGTTAATCAATCTCTCAATTGACCCAATTCCTTGTTAATTAAGTTATCCTAGACTAGATCTCTCTTTCTCAAGTAGAGACTAAGTCAAATAGGCATGAACTAATATTTGGAATCATTAATTCCACAATTAAAGCATGAACTAATCTAAATAACAAATACACAATCATAAACAAGCACTAAATTAGATACCCATAAGGTTTTTACACTAGGGTTGGGTCACAACCCTAGTAAAAATCTAGCTACTCATACTTGGGCTTGAAGAAATTAGAGAAGAAAGACTAATTAAATTCATAATGAAAGCTTAAAATGATTAAATCTATTGTAAAATACACCAAATCAAAGTAAACTTCCGAAAATGGCAAAGAAAAATGGCTACAGTAATTGCAGAGGTTCAAACATGACCTAATTTCGTGAAACTCGTCTATTTATACAAGGCTGAAAATCTCGGATAAAAATACCCCTCGGGAGGTTCTGCAGCCGCACAGTTCCCTATGCGGTCCATAGATTTCTTCATCTTGACAGGAAGTGGAGTTATTTTGCCACACATTTCTGAACTGCGGCCGCGAGATAATCTTCTGCGGTCCGCACAATTAGGTCTGTGGCCGCACAATTCTTGTGCGGTCTGCAATTCAGAGAGACTTCTGAACTTGGTCCTTTTGCACACTCTATGATCTTCAACTCTTAGCCCCGTTTTGTGGCCGCACAATTCATGTGCGGTCTGGAATTTTTACAAATGTCTGCTAAATTTTCCTTCTTTGTTTGAGGCCGCAGGTGGAATTCTGCGGTCCGCAATTTCTTCTACGGCCGAAGAATTCCTTCTACAAACTGCACATTTGTGCTTATGTGCCATTTATTTCCTTGTGCCTCAGACTACTCCTTTTTGCATCGGATTTCATTTTGGGAGAGTAACTTCCATCATCCCTACAATTTTGTACAATTTTATTAGTTTCGGGAACATAATTCAATGCTTTTTAGATTAAAATAAAAGCTAAAAAGTGCTAATAAGCAGTCAAAATCCCCACTTATCAGGCCACTACCAACAATCACCAGTGCAAGCACATGAGACCCAGCAAGTTCAGGAGGAACAACAAGTTCATACACCCCCACCAAATAGCTGGTTGCTCTCATCGCCAGAAATGGAGGAAACCACACTACCGGAAAACCTAGACATAGAGCTCAAGCCACTACTAGCGGAGCCATTGTCCCCTTTGAATCCGGAGGCAGATATAATCATCCTAATGAACCCAGAAGTGCAGGCACCAAGCATCCTAGATCAAATACTGCAACACATCACACTATAGGAATTACTGTCAACCACACTCCAAGAAAATAAAGAAAAATAATACTTCATCACAGTTTTAAAAAATGTGCTTCGAATAGTTGTGAACATCTGCACCTACCCCTTCTTGATCATCTACAAATATGCAGTACTAATTCTGCACAAACTGACGGAGGAAGACTTGCCATTACCGATGCCCAATGGGGCGGATCACCCTCTAGTTGCACACTTGCGCATGTCACTAGCCCTTGGTGGGAGCTCACTTATAACCAATGAACCCAAAATGAAGATTCTCCTTTGGAACTGCAGGGGCTACAACAACCGTGAATTCAGGTGAAATTTCAAAGATATTATGGACTGGAACAATCCATCCATCATCTGCCTCACTGAAACACACATGCCGAGCCATTACGAGCTTATGAAATTTATTGGTTTCACTAATTTGTTTGAAATTAGCGCAGATGGTTACTCTAAGGGTGTTGTCCTAAAATGGAAGCATGAGGAGCTGGAGATGGATCCACTAGCAGTCAATAACCAGGAAATCCATGCAAACATACAGATCAATAGAACTTCAAAACCATGGCTACTTTCTCTAGCTTATGCAGCACTTTATTAGCAAATAGAAAAAAGTTTTAAAATAATTTGCAAATAGTTGCTAAAAATAACGCATTCTCGTGGCTATATATGATGCCTTTAATGAAGTCACAACATCTTCCGAAAAGTTTGGAGGTAGGCCTATAAATAGTAGTAGAAGTTTGGAGGTATGTCTAAATTGTCTTGATGCTATTGATATGATTGACTTGGGTTTTGTGGTTCCACGTTTCACATGGAAAAATAAAAGAAAGAAACGGCAGCAGCAAATTTTTGAGCGGCTGGATAGATTTTTGGGAAACTCGAACTAGGTGGAAGTGTTTCCTGATGCCACTGTCACACACATGCTACGTACCCACTCGGACCACTGCTCATTGTTGCTAAATCTATCAAAAATATTAGTAAACCAACATACATTTTTCATTTTGAAATAATGTGGTTTAGTCACCCATTTTTCCCAAACATAGTTAAACAACACTGGAATAATAATCCAAATTATATTCATGACATTTCTTCCTTCACAAAACACGTGGAAGAATGGAACAAAATCATATATGGGAATATTCTTTTTTTTTAAGGAACATTCTTGCACGCATTCTGGGACTCTAAAATATGGACCCACTATATAAAAGCAACTTTCACATTAATCTAGAAAACAACCTTATTCACGAATATAACTTAATTCTCCAAAACGAAGAAGATTTTTGAAAATTAAATTTCAGAGTTCAATGGATAAATGACGAGGATGCCAACACAAAATTCTTCCATATTTTTGCTATCCAGAGGAGCGGGAAAAATAAGATACTAGGACTAAATGACACGGTTGATAATTGGGCTTTCGACCCTAGGGAATTCATGATATTATAATAAAACCACTTCTCAACTATCTACACAACTGAACTTCAATCATGCAAATATATCTTTGCACCCAACCCAAGCCTGCTAAACATCCTCACAGAACAGGATAAAGAAGCTTTCACTAGACCACCCTCTGTAACTGAAATTAACAAAGTTATAAAATCGTTTAAACCTCTTAAGGCACCGGGTACGGATGGCATACACCCAATTTTCTTTCAGAAATACTAGGCGGACACAAACTCAACTATCAGACACATGTGTATTCAAGCATTTGCTACCCCAACAGTTCCAGTTGAAACTAATAATACCTACATAACTCTTACTCCCAAAGTAAAACACCCTCAGAATATCTTCCAATACAGGTTTATCAGCCTCTGTAATACAATCAATAAAACTATAACAAAAATTATTGTAAATCGTATTCGCCCTTTCCTCAATAATATTATCAGTCCTAACCAATGTAGCTTTATTTCAGGAAGGAGAGAAATTGACAATGCAATAATTGTCCAAGAAGCAATCCACTCTTTTAAGAGTCGTATGGGTAGGATTGGGAAGATGATGCTTAAAATTGATCTTGAAAAGGCCTTTGACCGACTTGAATGGTCCTTCGTCAGAAGCTCACTAAAAGCTTTAAACTTTCCAGAAGACCTAATAACGATTATTATGAATTGCATATCTACCACTACAATTTCAATCATTGCAAATGGCAAACCCACAGATTTCTTTGAACCATCAAGAGGCATCTGTCAAGGTGACCCGCTCTCACCGTATCTTTTCATCATCTGTGTGCAATCCCTAACACGTTGCATTGATCATGAAGTAGATTCTTTGAACTGGAAACCCATTAAAATAAGCTAAAATGGCCCAGCCATATCACACCTCCTTTTGGAAGACGACTTTATTCTATTCTCTGAGGAAAACATTACTAGCACAACTTCTATCATAAATATATTCAACTTTATTTCCCACTAATCAAGACAGAGAATAAATTTCTCCAAATCCAAAATTATTTTTCCTCTAATGTATCATCTACGGACCAAACATCATTGTCAAACACTCTTAACATAAAAGTAAAAAATAATGTGGGGAAGTACTTGGGATTTTCGATTACAAACTTACAACCAAAAAGTTTGGACTATTAATTCATACTTGACAGGAGGAATACTCGACTAGAAGGTTGGAAAGAAAAGCTACTCACTTTATCTAGGAGATTACCTCTTATACAATCGACTTTGTCGGCAATTCCCACTCATTCCATGCAAATAAACCTCATTCCATCAAAGACTAGATAAAATATTGATTGCATCCCGAGAAACTTCCTATGAGATTCTACATGGACCATAGAAAAATCGATCACATCAACTGGAATAAGGTAGAATCCCTAAAAAAGAGGGAGGCATGGGGCTGTACAAAGTAACAGGAAAAAATATCGTGCTCCTATCAAACCTACTATGGAGATATCTCACAAATCCATATTTTTTTTGGGCAAAAATGCTTAAGGGTAAATACATTGACACTCAAAGAAGGGACCCTATGGTTTATAGAGCACATGACTCCTATATCTAGAAAAGCACTGCCAAAACTTATTATTTCTTCTCCAAAGGCATCGCCTAGAATATTGGAACCAGGACCAAAATATGAATTGGAATGATAAATGGGTCATTGGCAATCACACATTAAGGGAACTAATTGAGGGACCACTTGACAAGGATGATATAAATATAAAATATAGCTTGCCTCATTAATAATAAAATTTGGAACCTACAAGCCCTATTATACGACCTACCAAATACGCTTTCGGATATCGTAACACAAACATACATTTCGTTCTCTGAGACTTTAAATGATTCATTCTTCTGGAAAGAAACGGAAGATGTGAACTTCACGACCAAATCAGCCTACAATCTCTTCATTACGCTAACAGAGCCACCTCAAACTCATGAAGCCTTCAACCACTTATAGATATAAAAAGCATATTGTTACAACAAACTCAAAACCTTCATATGGTTACTAATACACCAAAGACTGTCGACTGCAGTTTGTCCTAAATCAAAGAAAAATAATAGAATACAACTCTTGCAAATATTGTGGAATAGAGGAAAATATAAACCACATATTCTTTCACTGTCCTATGAACACTTCAATATGGGAAGAGCTAAATATAGAAACCCAACACTCAAACCAACTAGAATGGATAAAGGATATTTGTATCTCCACTAAGAAACATCATTCTCCCAAATAACTCATCAATCCTGTTGGCCATCATCACACAAATTATCCTTTGGCATGTTTGGCTAAATCGGAACCATAACATCTTTCATAACTGCTCAACTCTTAGTGATAGCACAAAAATCATTTCGCATGCACTGGAATACCTCTGCCTAACAATCCGCAACTTCAAACATTTCATAACAACAAAAATCCCAATAAAATGGACACCCCCACCACACAACCTCTATAAACTCAATATAGACGGTGCATACCTAAAAAAAACTCCAACACTGGAGGAGCAGGTTGAATCATAAGAGATTTCGTAGGACATTGGATTGATGGGTTCTCATGCTACATAATGGCCTCGTCACCCATCCAAGCAAAAATCCTTGCCCTACTAAAAGGATTGGAACTTTCTTTCACAAAAAATCGTATTCTGATTATAGTGGAAACAGACTGCCAGTTATTACTGAACCTTTTAAACGACAAATCTCACAACAAAGCTAATGCTAATTTTCTCCATGATTGCAGGTTCCTGCTCGACGCACCGGGCCAGCCGGATGTTAGGAATGCCTACCGTGAAGGAAATCAAGTGGCGCACACATTAGCGTAGTATGGGAGCCACTGTAACTCGCATACTAACGCTGAGTGTGACGAACACTTCTGGAATGAACCACGTTTATTTGCTTTCTGTACTTTCCGCAAAGACTTACTTGGGACTATTTAGTTAAGATCAGTCCAGCATTGTAATAACTATCTCTAGCTTTTACTACTTAATAATAAATCCAGAACTTTCAAGCAAAAAAAAAAGGAAAACTTTTAAGTTCATTTACCGAGTTCACAAACGGGTACCAAGTTTAGGTGGCTCGGAGGTCATTTTGCCTTCATAGTTGAGGGTGGTTAGAGAAAGTGATTTCACAATTACGAGCACCATTATCGTTAAAGAATTCTCATTATTAAAAGTAGAGGAGGAACTAGGATTTCAATCTTATGATTTCTGGATTTTAGATGACGACTTCAAGTGTTAATGACTTGATCATAAATTTTATATTTGTTCAAATTTCATGAATTCTGAACACCTAAAATACTATTTGAAAAAAATTACTGGATTCGGTCCAACCCGCAACTCGGCTTGTGCCTCCACCCCAGCCCTTGATTATAACCTGCTTTAGCATCATCGCAACTCAAGATTGTTTATTTAGAACCATGTACTTAATTAGTTTTACCATACGATGGATTTATCGTTATCTTGCTCGAATTACACAACTTATCACGTTACAAATTACATAATGGTGAATATAAGCATTAAAGTAAAGGTAATAAAAGCATTTGCAAAGATGCAAATTGTAGAACAAGAGAAAACTTTGATTATGACCTCTCGTCACTCTCCTACAAATTAAAAGACTTTCTTACTTTTAGATATATGAAAATAGGCTTCAAACCCCGCGTTTCTTCCAGTTTTTTCTAGCGTGGTGTAATATAAATATAGGATCAAGCATGACGTTGGTCCAATTGTGACACTTCTACTGGATCTTTTTGGTCTAAGGCCTCTGCAGCCAATGGTTCCATATGTCGTTGAAAGTAACACCAGATTTCTTTCAAGTACTATATGTTAATTTCTAATATCATTATTTGGTGAAATTTCCATTCAATGTGCGTTATTACTTACCCATTAACTCAATAGTATTAATTTATGACACATTCTATTTCAAAATTATCCATACTCTATGTTTTTTTTTTATTTTCTAAGGATATGATATTTTGAATATATGCCCCACAATATATATAGTCCATCGTTTTCAACTTACCTTACACTATGCCTATGCATAAAATCATCAAGAGTTGTGGTGGATGGATAGGATCTCTCTACCCTTAATTAGAGGATTAGATCGAGTTCGAGTCCTAGGAATAAAAAAACTATGGTAGAGAGCGTTTTCACCTTTTATAGATCATACATGCCACAGTTTTGTATTAAGTCGGGCCCAAAGTGACCACTGGATACGGAATATATAAAACTCTAGAAAAAAATATGAATGCTAGATATATATTTGCTCCTTTTAGTTTCCATACATTTACAAGTAGAAAGTTTTGCGTTCCTATTTCAAAATTTAAAATAACATATTACTCCATATAACATATTTGAAAGTTGAAGAAAAGGTCTGTGCAATATTCGTTTGCTTCATCTCGAGTTTGGAAGTATATACCTTATGCGGATCTAATTCTTTTATAATCGTTTATACATTTCCTTTTCTCACATTGAAATACTACCTATCTTCATATAATATCAATGTTATGATATGTGCATAACACCATACAAGTAGTTGAGCTGTGCATTCAAATTCTTGCGAATAATGTTGATAGAAATAAGCTTTTTGAAAAGGCAGCTAAGGAGAACTTATACATGTTATAGTTCAAAGAATTTGAACATTTTAAAATTAAGCTAAGGTAAGGAGGGGTTTAAATTTATTGATTTTGTAGACTAGCAAGCTATATGAGTTGTCCCCTCTGAAACATCTGATTAATTCAAATACACTGGGAACTTGTTGTTGTTTAGTGGTTCAAATTGTATGGCATAAAAGATGTTTTGGTCATAAACTAATTTAATTAAGAAATGTTTTAATAAGGTAATTTAATAAAGTAATGACAAGTTTGCTGATTATAAATAATTGGTGCTCACTCATGTGGAGTTCTGACTATGTAAGAGCTTTGAATTAGTGGCTATAAGTTTTTATCTTTTTATCAGACGACTCTAAGAAGAAAGGAAAGAAAAGAAAACAAAAAAAGCCAAAAATCTTAGAACAGGACAAGTGAAGTTGACAATTAGTTATTCACAAAATCTCAAAACAAGTAAAAAATAGAAGCTGGAGAATGAAAAGAGAGTTTTAGATTCAAGTAGAAAAAAATTATAATGCAAATTACAAATATAAATGCAAAAAAAAAAAAAAAAATACATTAGAAGAATATGAATATTACACTCTATCAATGAAGGCTCTAAGGAGGAATTGATGTTAGTTTAGAGGATCACTCAATAATGGCCAAACTAATATTATAGCTTCACTTCATATTTAGCTAGTAATATTTGGAAATAGATTTGGTTAAAACTTGAAAGAAAAGTTTTGAAGTTTTGGGAACTTGAAGTTTTTTTTTCATTTTTTTTCAAAAGTTGATCATATTCCATAAACAAATAATGTTTGTAAAAAATAATTTGAAAAAAAAGTAGGCAGAAATATATGACGAAACGGGAGCTATATTTGAAAGTGACATGAATAACGGGAGAATGACACAGTTACCCACAAAAACAAAACTATTTACCCTTATCTACCTATTTATTTTTCTATACATTAAACTAATTACATTTCCTACCCACAGTAGTTTTTGTGGAGAATTTTTTCTTTATTCTCCAATTCTTTTTTATTTCTATGCTTCTTTTCATTTTTTTTCTTTTCTCCTTTTCTTTTTTCTCGTTTTCTTCTTATCTTTTTTCTTTTTTCCTTTTCTAATTTCATTTAACTTCTTTTTTAATATTCTTTTTCTCTTCATAATCTAATTTCATTTACTGTTTTCACTATTTTTTATTATTCTTTTTTTATACTATTACTAAAGAAAAATCAAATTGTGTACCAATTAAATGTAGCTAATACAACCAAAAAATATTAACTAACATATGATAACAGTATAGTATATAGCTATACCAACAGGGTATACAATTATACCCAAAGAGTTAAAAAACAATTCTTGTTTTGAGTTTCAAAATAACACAAACTCAACAACCCCAATTTATGAGTTTCAAAGCTTCAAGGTCCTCCAATGGAAGATTAATGTTTTGCAGAAGTCAGAAGTCTTGGAATTCAAGTCATAGAATAAATCAAAACGAAAAAAATATTTGCATTTTTAATTTGCCCCTCACGTTGGGTAAAAGCTTAAAGCAAAATAAAAGGAAAAAGGCAAGTGAATTTACGGGTAATAAGCATACTATTATGGTATATTGTATACTATTACAACATACTGTTACAATATATTGCATATTATTACAGTATATTATAATTATATTGTATACTATAATAGTATACTATTGCAGTATAACTATATACTTCTGTTGTATATTGTATACTGTAGCAGTATACTATTAGGTAACTGTGTTCTTCTTCGATTATTACAATATACCGTTGCAGTATATTGTAAATTATAATAGTATACTATTGCAGTATAGTTATATACTCCTATAGTATATTGTATACCGTAGCGATATACTATTGGGTAGTTGTGTTCTTCTTCGATTTTCAGCTGAAAATTTCGATCTCAATCAGCTCCAAATGCTATCAAATTCAGTATGAACTTCCAGAAGGTACTATAAGCAATATTTAACAGCACCCACTTTGAATCAAACAAGAAATCTTCAAAATAAAAATTTTGAATTCAAGAGCATCAAGCCCAACAATGGTGAATATTCAAATACACATAAAAATTCAGATCCGGGAAGCTTACTTGAAGGTACTATAATCAATATTTTATAGCACTCACATCGAATCAAATAATAAATTTTCAAAATAAAATTTTAAATATAGGAGCTCCAAGGTCATCAATGGTGGATCTTCATACACACACAAATATCAGAGCTGAAAAACTTAATATATAACTGCAACAACGCATGGGTTCAGAAATACAAATAAATATATAAAAAATACTAATATAGAAAGAGAATTTTGGAGTGAAACTCATGTTAATAATATTGAAGATAGAAACAAAATCTGAAGAAACATTCCCAAGTCAAATCAGTAACTGCTGTGTGAAATATGATTTCTCATGGTTTGGCTATGGAATTTTTGAAATGAAAGAAATGGTTGGGTGAAATAGCGTTAACTAAGGCATTAAATGAGGGAAATAAGCTAATGCATGGGCCGGGTAAATAGTTTGGCCACATGGATAGGAGAAGTAAATAATTTGGGTCTGGATATTAAAGGATAAATAGTTTGGAATTAATGAGTATAAAGTGCGATTTTCTCTTGAAAAAATGGTAAAAATTGCACGGGGCGCACTATTTGGTCTCCCCCATTTAACCTATACCTATTTTTTTTAAAAAGTTTTAACTTGTACCCAGTTTTTAAATAAGTTCAGCCCCTTTCTCCTCCTCCTTCTCCTCCTTCGTTTTCTTCTTCTTCTTCTTCTTCTTCTTCTTCTTCTTCTTCTTCTTCTTCCTCTTCTTCGTCTTCTTCCTCTTCTTCTTCTTCTTCCTCTTCTTCGTCTTCTTCTTCTTCTTCTTCTTCTTCTTCTTCCTCTTCTTCTTCAATTAACAACTAAAAGGTACTATGATTAGTTTCGCTTTTAGTGCAACCTGAACAAAGAAATCAAACACACAAACAATAAAAGAATATAACTTTCTACCTCAACTAGGCAAGCAGACTAACAATCCGTATTTTTTTAATCTTTCGCAATACTGTTTTACATTTATGATGAACTATATGGAAACTGACCCATTACTTCTTGTTTTGAATAAACTAATTCTGTCAGATTCATGGGAAGATATTGAACTGGTATTAAACTTGTATTTTAGTCACATGTAATTATTGTCTCCTTTTTCATCTTGAGCTGACTGCTGCTTCACTTGGAAATACTGGGATTCAAGTTTTTGCTTATGGTCTTATGGATTATGAACTAAATAACTTCAGCATCTTATCCAGGACAAAAAAAACTTCAGCACTGTCTTTGCTACTTCAGGCCCGTCTACTAGAATGCTGAAATTTTGCATGATTGTCTTTGCTACTTCAGCCCCGTATGCTGAAGTTACGCGAAAAAGTGGGTACGCTTGCAATTTTTTTTGCAAAGCGGGCACAAGTTAAAACGTGACCCAAAAAACAGGTATAGATGCAAATCCCCCGAATAAATGGGGCCATATTCAAGCATTGTTTAGGCCGATAGCCCAATTTTGTAAAAATTACACGGGGCGCCCTATTTGGTCGTCCCATTTAATCTATACCCATTTTTTAAAAAAGTTTTAACTTGTACCCACTTTTTAAACATCTTTAGCCCCATTTCTCCTCCTCCTTCTCCTCCATCGTTTTCTTCTTCTTCTTCTTCTTCTTCTTCTTCTTTCTTCTATTACTGTTGGTGCTGCTATGAAACTTCAGTTCATGGGAAGACTGTCATAAATAGGTTTATCAGATTATTTAAAAATAAATTATAAATAATTGCGTAAGTTAGTAGACAATAATTTGTGAATATTTCCACGTACGTAAGTTAGTAGACAATGATAATTCTGTTCTTTTCACGTTTACTGTTTCCAAAATTTATGGTTTAAATACTGTTGGCAATCTGATTATTTATCTGGTATGTTAGAAAGCTTTTTCAAAAACTTCAGCTTATATAGTGCTGATGTTTTTACAAATGAACTAAATAACTTCAGCATCTTCTGCTGAAGTTTTTGAAAAAGTTTTATGACAAAACTAACGAATCCAGAACCAAAAAACTTTAGTATGAACAAAATAACTTCACCATCTTCTGCTGAAGTTTTTGAAAAAGCTTATCCAGGACAAAAAAACTTCAGCTTATTTAGTGCTGAAGTTTTTATAAATGAACTAAATAACTTCAGCATCTTCTGCTGAAGTTTTTAAAAAAGCTTAATGACAAAATTAATGAATTCAGGACAAAAAAATTTCAGCTTATTTAGTGCAATTACAAACAAAAACTTTAGCAAATAGAGAATAAAACTTCAGCTACTATGCTTAAGTTCAGCAATTACAAACAAAAACTTCAGCACACTTGCTACTTCAGGCTCGTCTACTGGAATGCTAAAGTTTTGAGTGATTGCATTTGCTACTTCAGCCCCGTATGCTGAAGTTACGCGAAAAAGTGGGTACGCTTGTAAAATAATTTTACAAAGCGGGCACAAATTAAAACGTAACCCAAAAAGCGGGTATTGATGCAACCCCCGTTTTACTATATTGGGCTCCTCTTGTCCATGCCGTCAGGCCCATGAAGAGTAATATGGTTGTTCTCGGTTTCAGTTGGGGAAGAAATCATTAACAAGTGAAATGTGGATTTTGTCGATAAGAAGTTTAACTCCCCAGCAATGACTTTGTGTAGAAGAAAATTGAGTGTGTCATGATGAATATCACATTATGGTGGATGTCTACTCTTCTTCCATGATCTTTAGCTAAAATGCTTAATGACATATTCAATGACATAATTTGTATGTTCAATGACATATTCCATGACATATTTTCTTCACTTTTTATGCCTATATAAAGGCCTTGTAATAGATAGGAAAAATACACAATTGAAGAAGAAATAAGAATCTCTCTTCCTCTCTTTCTCTCTATATCTCTTAGTTTGTTTTTGCTTGTTCTATATTGTTATTTTGGGTTATATTTCATAACACGTTATCAGCACGAAGCTCTAATTTTATTCTTAACTCCAGCTAAGTTGAGCCATATTTTATTGAGGTATGTATCATTATAATCATTTTATTTATGGCAGTACATATATCATATGCTTAATTCTTACAACCTAAATTTTTCTTTGCAATTTTTGATAATTTACATCATTCATGTTGTTGTTCCCTTTTTCATATTTTTGTTTATCATGTTGTTTTTCACACCTGACACAATACCATTAAAAAAAATGTATGCATATGTATGTAGTGTATACATTATCTAGTCACTGCAACTAATAAAACGTTAAATTCTATATATATATATATATATATATATATATATATATATATATATATATATATATATATATATATATATATAGATATATATATATATATAAAGTGAAATAAAATAATATATAGTTTCTATTTTATGGCATGAATAAAATGAAATAGTAGATTGCTAACATGATATAGCTTTATTTTCATTTGTTTTACCTTAATCGATTTGTTTCATTAATTGTTTATTATTATAATTATTTCTCTAACTTATTCATCTTTTATGATAGTTTTCACTATGTCAAATTTATCAAAACTTGAATTTGTGGCACTTGACATCACCGGGAAGAACTATTTATCATGGGTCCTTGATGCTGAAATTCACCTCGACGCTAAAGGTCTTGGAAATACGATTATACAAGGAAATGAAGCATCAAATCAGGATAAAGCGAAAGCCATGATTTTCCTTCGCCATCATTTATATGAAGAGTTAAAAACTGAATATTTAACAGTAAAAGATTCACTTGAATTATGGATTAATTTGAAGGATCGATATGACCACCTAAAACTTACGGTATTACCAAAAGCTCGGTATGAGTGGATACATTTAAGGTTGCAAGACTTTAAAACTGTAAGTGAGTATAATTCTGCTATCTTTAAAGTAAGTTCTCTATTAAAATTATGTGGAGACACTATCACAGATGAGGACTTATTGGAAAAAACATTTTCTACTTTTCACGCTTCAAATGTGGTGCTACAACAACAATACCGTGAAAAAGGTTTTAAGAAATATTCTGAGTTAATCACATGCCTACTTGTGGCTGAGCAGAATAATACTCTATTAATGAAAAATCATGAAGCCCGTCCTACTGGGTCAGCTCCATTTCCGGAAGTGAATGCTATAGCAACATATGATAAGTTTGAAAGAAAATAAAATAATTACCGTGGTCGTGGACATGGTCGTAAACGTGGACGTGGCAGGGGGCGAAACAATTATCGTCATTATGGTGGAAATAAATTGGAGAACAATAAGGGTTCTCAAATTAATCATTCAAAAGGTAAAGCTAGTATGTGTCACCGATGTGGTATGAGAGGTCATTGGGCGCGCATTTGTCGTACGCCAGAACATTTTGTCAAACTTTATCAAGCCTCCCTCAAGAAAAAAGAAAATAATGTGGAGGCACACTTGACCTTTCAAAATAATAATGATGAAGCAGGTCCCTCAAATAAATATGATTCTAAGGCACATCCTGCATATAAAGATGATGATTTTGAAGGCCTAACAAATATTACTCATTTAGAAGTTGGAGACTTCTTTGAGGATATTGACTGAAGAATGAATCATCTTACTGGGGAATGAAGTTATAAAAGTTGTTATGTTTATGTTTGCAACTAGTTTATTTTTTCTTGAGTGTATTTTCCTAATGCATCATGTATTGCTAGTTTCTATATTTCTAATGTATTTCTTAATGTTTTTTTTGCTTGTCTTTCATATTTCTTATGATGTATTATTTGTCTTTTTTATGAAGAATATGAAAATTCCCCAGTCTTCAGTTGGACTCAAGATTAATAAAGATGATATATGTCTTCTGGATAGTGCTACAACACACACTATTTTAAAAGATAAGAGATATTTCTCTTATTTGGTAATGAAAGAAGCGAATGTTAATACAATATCCGGTAGTACAAGATTAATTGAAGGTTCTGGAAGAGCCAATTTATTACTACCAGGAGGAACAAATTTGGCTATTGATGAAGCACTATATTGTAGTAAATCTCAAAGAAACTTATTAAGTTTCAAAGATATTCGCCAAAATGGCTATCATATTGAGACTACAAATGATGAAAAGATTGAATATCTTTATATTACTACAATAACGTCCGGTAAGAAATATGTGCTTGAAATGTTACCCGCTTTTTCCTCCGGCTTATACTACACAAGTATTAGCAGGATTGAAACACATGCCGTAGTAAACAAGAAGTTTACTAATCAAGATAATTTTATTATTTGGCATGACCGGTTGGGCCATCCTGGTTCTAATATGATGCGTAAAATAATTGAGAATTCACATGGACATGCAATGAAGAATCAGAAAATTCTTCAATTTAAGGAATTCTCTTGTGCTGCATGTTCTCAAGGAAAATTAATTATTAGACCATCAACTATTAAAGTTAGGATGGAATCCCCTGCATTTCTGGAACGTATACAAGGTGATATATGTGGGCCCATTCACCCTCCATGTGGACCATTCAAATATTATATGGTTTTGATAGATGCATCTACAAGATGGTCACATGTGTGCTTACTATCAACTCGCAATATGGCATTTGCGAGATTGTTGGCTCAAATAATAAAGCTAAGAGCACAGTTTCCAGATTATGCAATTAAGACAATCCGTCTTGATAATGCTGGTGAGTTTACATCCCAAGCCTTTAATGATTATTGTATTTCAACTGGGATAACCATTGAGCATCCGGTTGCTCATGTTCATACACAAAATGGTCTAGCAGAATCATTGATCAAACGCCTCCAATTAATTGCTAGACCAATGCTTATGAGAACAAAACTTCCCATTTCAGTATGGGGTCATGCTATTTTGCACGCAGCATCACTTGTGCGGATAAGGCCCACAAGTTATCATAAAGTCTCCCCATTGCAATTGGCTTTTGGTCAGGAGCCAAATATTTCCCATCTTAGGATCTTTGGTTGTGCGATATATGTTCCAATTGCTCCACCACAACGCACAAAGATGGGTCCTCAAAGAAGGTTGGGGATATATGTTGGATATGAATCTCCTTCAATTATAAAATATCTAGAGCCGATGACTGGAGATTTATTTACGGCAAGATTTTCTGATTGTCATTTTGATGAATCAGTATATCCAACATTAGGGGGAGAAAATAAGCAGCTGAAAAAGAATATAGATTGGAATGCATTATCACTGTCTCATTTAGATACTCGAACAAATCAATGTGAACAAGAGGTTCAAAAGATTATTCATTTGCAAAATATTGCAAATCAATTGCCAGATGCATTCACTGACCTACCAAGGGTGACCAAGTCACATATTCCAGCTGCTAATACACCAATTCGAGTTGATATCCCGGCAGGACAATTAATTAAAGCAAATGAGTCTAAGTCATGCTTGAAACGTGGTAGACCAATCGGTTCTAAAGATAAAAATCCTCGAAGAAGAAAAAGAGCAAATGATCAAAGTGAACATAACACGGAGGTAGTGGCTCAAGAAGATCCCCAAGACATAACAAATGATAAGACCTTAGGGGAGGTCCAGGTACCTGAAAATAATGAAAAGGAAGAGATATCAATAAGTTACGTCTCAACCGGGAAAAGATGGAACCGAAATAATGTTGTTATCGATAACATTTTTGCTTATAATGTTGTTGTTGAAATAATGCAACAAGATGAGGATCTTGAACCAAAATCTGTCAATGAATGTAGACAGAGAAATGATTGGCCAAAATGGAAAGACGCTATCCAGGCAGAGTTAACTTCACTTGGAAAACGTGAAGTCTTCGGACCCATAGTTCGAACACCTTGAAGGCATAAAGCCAGTAGGGTATAAATGGGTTTTTGTGCGGAAACGAAATGATAAAAATGAAGTCGTTAGATATAAAGCACGACTTGTGGCACAAGGGTTTTCCCAAAGGCCTGGAATTGATTATATGGAGACATATTCTCCTGTAGTGGATGCTATCACCTTCAGGTATCTCATAAATATGGCAGTGCAAGAAAAACTTGATATGCATCTAATGGATGTTGTTACAGCCTATTTGTATGGATCATTAGACAACGAAATTTTTATGAAAGTACCTGAGGGATTTAAAGTGCCAGAAGCATATAAAAGTTTTCGAGAAACTTGTTCAATAAAGCTTCAGAAATCTTTATACGGATTGAAACAATCAGGTCGTATGTGGTACAATCGCCTGAGTGAATACCTGTTGAAAGAAGGGTACAAGAATGATCCAATTTGTCCTTGTGTCTTTATAAAAAGGTCTGGATCTGAATTTGTTATAATCGCTGTGTATGTTGATGATTTAAATATCATTGGAACTCCTGAGGAGCTTCCAAAAACAGTAGACTGTTTGAAGAAAGAATTTGAAATGAAAGATCTTGGAAAGACAAAATTTTGTCTTGGTCTACAAATTGAGTATATGAAAGATGGAATATTTGTCCATCAATCAACATATACCGAAAAGATTTTAAAGCGATTCTATATGGATAAAGCACATCCATTGAGTACCCCAATGGTTGTGAGATCACTTGATATAAAGAAAGATCCATTCCGACCTCATGAAAATGATGAAGAGCTTCTTGGTGCCGAAGTACCATATCTTAGTGCAATTGGGGCATTAATGTATCTTGCCAATAATTCCCGACCAGATATAGCTTTCTCAGTAAGTTTATTGGCAAGATTTAGTACTTCGCCAACACAAAGACACTGGAATGGTATTAAACATATATTCAGATACCTCCAAGGGACCATTGATATGGGTTTATTTTATTCAAACGAATCCAAGCCATCATTGATTGGTTATGCAGATGCAGGATATTTGTCTGATCCACACAAAGGTCGATCTCAGACAGGCTATTTATTTACAAGTGGAGGTACAGCCATATCATGGCGTTCGACAAAACAAACTATGGTTGCTACTTCTTCAAATCATGCAGAGATAATAGCCATTCACGAAGCAAGTCGAGAATGCGTTTGGTTAAGATCTATAACTCAACACATTCAGCAAACATGTGGTTTTTCTTCGAAAGAGAATATTCCAACAATATTGTATGAAGACAATGCTGCATGCATAGCTCAATTGAAAGGAGGATATATCAAAGGAGATAGAACAAAACACATTTCACCAAAATTCTTTTTCACTCATGATCTTCAGAAGAATGGTGAAATAGATGTACAACAAGTTCGTTCAAGTGATAATTTGGCTGATCTGTTCACTAAGGCATTACCAACCTCAATATTTGAAAAGCTGATATATAAGATTGGAATGCGTCGTCTTCGAGACATTAAGTGATTTTTCATCAGGGGGAGTAACTATACGATGCACTCTTTTCCTTAGCCAAGGTTTTGTCCCACTGGGTTTTCCTGTTAAGGTTTTTAATGAGGCAGCAAGCAATGCATATCATAAATAATTATGTACATCCCAATATTTTTTTAGAGAGTTTTTAACAAGGCACATTATCTATGGACATCCAAGGGGGAGTGTTATGATGAATATCACATTATGGTGGATGTCTACTCTTCTTCCATGATCTTTAGCTAAAATGCTTAATGACATATTCAATGACATAATTTGTATGTTCAATGACATATTCCATGACATATTTTCTTCACTTTTTATGCCTATATAAAGGCCTTGTAATAGATAGGAAAAATACACAATTGAAGAAGAAATAAGAATCTCTCTTCCTCTCTTTCTCTCTATATCTCTTAGTTTGTTTTTGCTTGTTCTATATTGTTATTTTGGGTTATATTTCATAACAGAGTGACATTTTAGCCAGAATTAAGATACTGTTTTGAATATGCGGTATGGGGTCCTGGTCCAGTAGCCCTTCCACCAAAGTTGCAGGTCCGCTTCTCCACTAAGATAAGAAATTATGCTTGTACGTACTTGAAGCCGAAACAGTATCAAGATTTAAAGTTTATAAATTCAACTTGGTATTAAATTCATAACTCGCTTTATGTATTAGATTTGCAATTAATATTGTAGTTTTACCCTGACAAGAGTGTTTAACCCAAACAATAGTTTTCAAGATTAAAGCAATAATTTTATATGACGGGCCACAAGCAACCGATTCAATCCGAAAGATATAAAATTTCGTTAATACAACGTGATAGAGAAGTGAAAAATAAATTCAATGATAGATAATATAATAAAAATAAAGCAGAGAAGAAAGAATTCTTATTGAATGATCCTTGATAGGATAATGAGCCGAACAGAGCTTGAAGGGCCGAATTATGGCCAACTTGAGAGCAATATGCTATAAATTACAATGTATAGAATTGTAGAGAAGAAAATTAGATTCCCCTAATGGTGGTAAAAGTATGTCTATTTATAGGGCTAAATCTAAGTAACTAGTCTCCTTGAATTATGAGTCCATTATGAGCATTTACTCAATTCATCCATTACTTTTGGAAGACTTGTAACAGCTGTGTAAATGCTGGAATTCCGTAACTGATGAGATAATTCTATAACTTATGAGTTAATTCCGTAATTAATGAGTCAATCTCGTGCCTGTTGAGTCAATCCCGTGCCTGTTCAGTCAATCTCGTGCATGTTGAGTCAATCACGTGCCTGTTCTGGGCTATTTCATGATGATCAGTTCCGGGCTAACAGGCACGGTATGAGTATGTTCGGTCCCGGGAGTGTTTCACATATCATCTTTACATGTCATTCTTCACTTTTCTTCAAACTTTACTGACACGTGTCGCCATTTAATAG